>NC_141607.1:35588694-35742347 GCF_047967505.1 Dipteris shenzhenensis
TAGATGCCAAAAATCACAAAAGGGACACAATTGGTACTATGACAACAACTCAAGACCACAAAAGCAAAACAAAGATACGACTTCATTCCGTTGCATAGAGAGTTGCAAACAAGCCAAAGAGCAACACAATTCAGGAAGCGGACGAGTCGATAATCAACAAGAAAAAGAAGAGGAAAGAACAACGAGAACAAATCCGACAAAGATCAAACAAGCAGTTAGATAGTAGTCGGCACTATTAGCATATGAGCAAAGACTCCAAGCTACTAAAAGAAACAAGCATGAAGCTGACAAGCAGTCAAATAGCAGTCAGCACTATTAGCAGATGAGCAAGGACTCCAAGCTCAAGCACGGAGTTAACGAAACTTACTGTAACATTTCCAAAGCATGATGGACAAGCTGCAAGAGTTGTGAAGGTGCTGCAAGATGTGCTGAGCAACTATCTCAAGCAACAAGCTGCAACTGAGTGAAACAACGTCTGACTTGACAGTAGTCACTGTCAATGGAGCACAAGCTCTAAGTAAGAAAAGACACTAAATTAGGAAGGTTAGTGACTATCAGCAAACAACAAATCGCTATCAAGGCCACACAACAACACTCCCATTGTCATCAACAAATAGCACGGGTAGTAGTACAATTGACGAAAGGCAAAGTCATTCCGACTTGAGTCCGACTTCTTTTATATAGTTCATGGAGGCACTCCCAGCAAATGTCAGAAGCAACTGTTAGCCCACCTTCACGAAACTGGATCGGAGGCATCTATTTCACAAGGAATAGAGCTAGAGCTAAGAGGCTGACAATGAGTCAAGACAAGATCTTGACAACATCTTCCACGATCCTGACTATATCCCAAGTGGGGAGAGTTCCTCAACAAATTCATTTCACACCTCTGATATTCAAGAAGTTATATAGCTGAACTTGAGGTGTTGCCAATTTCAACACCTAGTGAGACATTCCTCAGAACCACCGTGGGAACACATCTAGCTATAGGCTTATTCATTGCAGCTAGAAGACAAATCAACCTCAATCCCTTTCCACCTTAATGAAAAAAGAAGGCACCTATTCTCCAAGCTCTCAGGATGCAGAACCCCTTAGTCAAAGCAACAAATTTTGAGGGAAAGAGAGGACAAGATCTAGATAGTCATATCGGACAAAACTCGAGACTTGTTGGACGGCTAGCGGATTTGGAGCTCTACCTGATGCAGTAAAGAAAGAGCAATTTGCAACTACTCTTGAAGGTAAGGCAATGACTTGGTTCATCCAATATGGTCTTGTAATTTTTGCAGATTATGATGCCTTGAAAGTCTCATTCCTTAGTAGATTTCGAAAAGAAAAAATACCAGAAGCAATTCTAAAAAAGCTTCAAGATATCAAACAAAAAGACCTATTGGTGGAGGATTATGCACAAAAATTAAGGAATCTGAATCACAGGCTAGCTGCCCCACAGAGGCCTTCAAATGAACAACTTGGTGACTATTTTTGTAAAGGACTCACCAAGCATATGAGAAATATAGTAGCAGGAAGAGATAGATTAGGAGGGGCAAATGACCTCAATAACATGGTTGAAGCAACTCAAAGAGTAGAGAGAAGACTTGGTTGTAAATCAAAGTCAAAAGAAAGGAAAGAAAAAATGAGCATCTGACTCTGACCCAGATTCTGACACAGAAGATGACTCCAATGCAGGAGAGGACAACAGTGATACAAGAATCTCTGACAACTCAAAAGAAGAATCTAAAGAGGAAGGAGAGAGGAAGAAACTACCAAAGCAAAGAAGAAGAGAAAGCACAAGAAGGAAAATACCAAGGACAAGGCAAAAGCCAAAAAGAAAGAAGAAAAGGACTCAAAAGCAGAATCAAAGCTAGAACAACTGATCAAAGAACAGTTTGAGAATTTAAGATTGTCACCAATTCAGGAAAATGATAAAGACAAATGCTCGTATAACTTGAATTTCAGAGGAAGAGTGCTAGCTCACATTCAAGTAGCCCACAATATAGCTCCACCAGTACGCAGCTAATCAAATTGCAGTACAAGGATAGAGACAACAAAGATTCAACAATGTTGCACCAAGGAGGCAGAATAACCAGAACTAGGGAGGTTAACAACAGCCAAACATGAATCAAGCATGCAATTACTATGGGGAAGATGGCCATAGACAAGGCCCACAATGTGGGGTATGGTGCAAACATAGAGAAGAAAGAGGAATCCCCATTATCCAATTCAATGCAAGGGACAACCCAAATCCTCCACAACAACCTCTAATAGCCCGATTAAACATGGTTAGTCTCCAACCAAGGGGAGTTCACATCAAAAAGATGTTCACAAGGCAAAAATAGTACATATTATGAAGCAAAACACATTATTTCCAGGAGTACCAAGTAATTCCACAGCGGGCAACAACATAGCCAGGATAAACGACCATCAGGAAGCTGCAGAGACAATGGTAGTCACAAGGTCAAAAGGAGGAAAACCCCTAATAGGATTGGGAGAAACCCTAAAAAATACAATCAAACCAATTGATTGGGTCGAGCAATCAAAAATGAGAAATGAAGCTCTAGAACAACTATTAGAAATTAATGCAGCCAAGGAGGCAAAAGAGGCACAATTCGACAGAAAAGGCAAAGCCAAATTAGTTTCGCCGACTTCACCAAGACAGAATTTTGACTACAAGCAGAAAGATGTGTGGCAAAGAATTACAGCACCACAAAAGGATGGCAATGGAGCACAAGACACATTTGAATATGCACCAAAAGAAAGCTAGAGCCCTCGACCACAACAACATATCCTTCTCAGGCAGCTAGTAAATTCCAGTCGAAATTCGGTCAGAACCATCCAACAACTAGATTGTAGTAGCAAAGAGCACCTACATCATGGTCAAGAACAAGATATGTCTAATGTGCATAGTGACACTCTACTCCAGCATGTATGTATGTATGTATGTATATATATATTGTTAAGGACACCGTCCTAACCAAACGATAGAAGAGGATTAAAAGAAGCAGAAGTCTAGACAGTCGTCAGGCTAATTTCAAGTTTTTCACATAAGTGGTGGAGACACCGTTCCAAATGTTGTAGCCTATTCACCATGGTCTAGAACACCGATTGTGGCTCACAACCTCATGAGAATCCAAGTACGGAGCATGTCGTCTATTTGACAAGTCAGTTGGTGCAGACAAAACAGGTTCTTCTAACTATTCTCATCTCTCAACAGCATCACAACTTATGAGAAGTGGGATGTAGTAGCTAGAGCTTTTTGGTACAAAAAAATGTCCATGAGAGGCCACAATTACATTCTGTCATGAAAGAGTCCTCAAACTTTTTTGTACTCTCATGTAGTAAGAGCTATTAAGTTTTAGATGCAACCTGTGCCACAACAAAAGAAGGGAAAGAGTGTCTTAAAAATGGATTTAGACATGCATGAGCACATCATGGGGTATCTTGGAGTAGTGGACGAGGACAACTAAGATAGTACTAAGAAAATGTAGTCTCATTGCAAGGAAATAGTATTCCACTTATCCTTAAAAATGGAAAATTTTGTATCTGAGACTGCTTCATTTAGTAAATCCCAAACAACCACTACGCTTGCTTTTGTAATTGCTTTTATAAATCCCAAATGATAAATCCCACATTTGTTTTTAAACAACCACCTTGCTTGTTTTAGTAAATCCCATAACTATAAATCCCAGTAAAAGTAAATTCCAAACAACTACCATGCTTGTTTTTGTAAATCCCATAATAGTAAATCCCAGCAATAAACCTCGTGAGATTAGCTTGCATCAAACTGTTATAACAATAATCCCTGACTATGCACTCAGGGATTAGCATTGAGCCAGAATCAGACTATAAGAGCAATAGGAAATCTAACTATTAGAATTTTGGAATTTCTAGTTATAATGCCATTCAAAATGGTTAGAATTTTCAATATTGAATTATTATGATCTTGGCTTTAATGACCAAGAAATTCTCCCGTGGCAACCATCTGATTGCACGTCATGGGATCCAATTGCAATTTCCTTGGTTTCACAAGGAAAATAGCTCTCATTACCAGCACGGTGATTGCATGGAAATACATAACACTTGAACTATTAGAAAATGCATTTGATCCCTTTTAGCCTGGTTCTCTTAAATTATTATTAGATTTCAAACACCATGCTAGTGACCACAAATCCTAAACAAATGAATTGTATGCCAATCATCTTGTAATACTAGAAGCAAACCACTACACTAGTGGTAGTTAATATCCTAGTGTGCAACCAAACATCGTGTTGGCAACCACTTATCCTACACTACCACCATACTATCCTAAAATGGATCATATTGAACTGTAAAGTGCTATACTAAAGCAATCCCCTTTAGGCTGGATCTCTTTATCTATTGTCATATTTCAACCACCATGCTTGTGACCACAAATCCTAAACAAATGAATTGTATGCCATTCGTCTTGTAATAATAGAAGCAAACCACAACCCTTATAAGGGCAATTGATACAATGCATGTGCCCTAAAGGAGAGCACCTCTAGATCCACAAATCACTCCACTGATCTCTCAATCAAGCCCACGAATCTCTAAATCACATCTAATAGAACCCTGTACCATCAAACTTGGTCACACTAACCAACACACAACCCTTGTACCCCTTGGTACACCCCATTACATCAATTTCTCCTTCATACCACCCCCCCACAAATTGATGACCTCGACCCTAGTAGTAGTCCATGGGAAACTTCATGGCTTGCCCACCTCTAGTGACAACACTCATGATCCCAACTTGGCACTCACTCTAGTTGCATTAGCAATAGACTCATTTGGGCATCCTCACCCCAACATGATCTCACTCTAACTTTGGTCTCTTGGTTTACAATTGGGAAACTAGACAATGACTATGCATGGAAATCCCCATGGGTCTAACAAGGTAAATTTCACATAAGACTAATAATGGCATCCCAAGGCAGAGAACCCTTATTGTCTCTTATGACCAAGAAATTCTCCTGTGGCAACCATCTAATTGCACGTCATGGGATCCAATTGCATTTTCCTTGGTTGCACAAGGAAAATAGTTTTTAGAACCAGCACGGTGGTTGCATGGAAATACATGAAAATAACGCTTGAACTATTAGAAAATGCATTTGTTTATGGAATCCCCTTTAGGATGGTTCTCTTTAACTATTGTCAAATTTCAAACACCATGCTGGTGACCACAAATCCACAAATCCTAAACAAATGAATTGTATGCCCTTCATCTTGTAATAATAGAAGCAAACCACCATGGTGATGGTAGTTGATATCCTAATGTGCAACTAACCACCGTGCTGGCAACCACTTATCCTACACTATTGCCATGCTATCCTAAAATGGATCTCTCAAATTTTAGACACCATGCTTGTGACCACAAATCCTAAACAAATGAATTGTATGCTATTCATCTCGTAATAATAGAAGAAAACCCATAAGGGCAACTGATACAATGCATGTTCCCCAAAGGAGAGCACCTCTAGATCCACAAATCACTCCACTGATCTCTCAATCAAGACCATGAATCTCTCAATCACACCTAATAGAACCTTCTACCACCAAACCTGGTCACACTAACCAACACAGAACCCTTGTACCCCTTGGTACACCCCATTACATCAATTTTTCCTTCATACCCCCCCATAAATTGATGACCTCATCCCTAGCATTAGTCCATGGGAAACTTCATGGCTTGCTCACCTCTATGACAACACTCATGGTCCCAACCTAACACTCACTCTAGTTGCATCAGCAGTAGACTCATTTGGGCATCCTCACCCCAACATGATCTCACTTTGACTTTGGTCTCTTGGTTTACAATTGGGAGACTAGACAATGAGTATGCGTGAAAATCCCCATGGGTCTAACAAGGTAAAACTCACATAAGACTAACAATCATTTGAGGGGAACATCCCAAGGCAGAGAACCCTTATTGACCACACACAAAAATTCTAAGTTGAAGATGTGGGGAAATTCCCCCCCTTGATGGCAATCTTTTTCTGGCATCGTTTCCAAGCCACCATTGTATCAGACTCATAAACTTTCTTGTCCATTGCATTGTGTCAATGAAAAAAGTTTTCCTTCTTTGCATATCTTCTTGGTATACCAATGCATAGTCTTTTTGTCCATGTGAAGAAAAGTATCCAATTCTAGGAAAGGTCTTACCACATGGGCAATTTCTAATGCCTTACAAGGTTTGACAAATAGACTCAAGCAAGTGGAACTTGAAAACGTATTCTTCGAGAGCACAATCATCATGTCATCCCCATATAGATGCAAAGAGGTTGCATACATCATAAAATATATTGCTTAGACCACTAAGTCATCTCCATAAATGCAAAGTACAATGACACCCATGAGTTTCATAACTGAGTTCTAATGCTTAAGAAGAGTCAATATACTAAAAACTTTTAGTCAAGGTCAAAAGCCCCAATTTTTAGTTTCCACCACTAAGAATAGCTTAGATTTCATCCTTGATGCCAAAATGGCTCAAGAAGGGTGTTAAATAGCCACCAAAAGAGAGGTGGTGGAAGTTTAAAGTTATACCATCCATTCAAAAGTCTCATGTATAAAAGGTATTCACTTGAAATTATTCTTTATCATGCAATACAAAGTTCAAGCTTCAAGCTTTTCTCTACCTCCTTGTGTTGTCGAGTACTTGCTGTGTTGGGGATACTTTCTCCTTGTGTGTGCAACTACATTCCCATTTCCTTTCAACACACTCTTGCTTCCTTCTTCACTCTCGTCTCCCCCTCCCATTTTCCATTCCTCTTCTTCTTTTCTTGCAGGCATATTTAGCGTGTTCATCCAAGGGGTATGAGTGAAAACCCTAGATGGCCTTACCAAGGATTGCTTTTAAAGAAGGTAGACTGTAGGTGTGCAATCCACCAATGCAACTGCAAGATCCCCACATGTAAAGGTGTAAATTAGCTTGATATTTTTGTTATCATTTTGCAAGAGGTAAAGGTATACTTTTCTTTTTTTCATTTTCTCTCTTGTAATCTACCCATTCTCTACAATTGAGTAGAATAGCAAAAAGTGACTAGTTGTGGAGTGTAGGGAGCTAGCGAGTGAAATTTGATGTTTACTAGTGTTAGAGATGTTAAAAAGTTGTGAAATTGGAGTATGTGTTGTTGATGTGATTCCTAAGTTTTTTTCCCTGTCAAAGATCATACAAAACATTCAAAATTTGACTTTGTGTGAGATTTTAGAAATCTATCGATAAGATGGTTTTTGGAACAATCGTTAAGTCACTCACAAAAATTTCAAATTTTATTAATTGATTTTTTCCTTTCAATACATAAGGAAAAATGTTGGAACTCATTTCGAGCAACAAACCACTAACCAAAACTCAAGTACTTAGAGAAATTACATGAAATATTGTTTGTGGCATAGTTGACCCAAACAAGATTCTTGTACATGGAATTGCAATTCAATGTGATGAATAGTGATTCCAAGTTGTTTGCACTAGGGAAGCATTCACAAAAAAGAGTCGGTTCAGCATACTAAATTGTTGACTTCAACCTCCCTCCAACATGCTAGCAGTGCTAGTTTCTAGCACTAATTACTCACCAACCTTGCCACAAACTTGAAAAGTGTCATAGTTATCCATTACTTGAAAACAACAAACACAACTCAATCACATCATTATTTGACCCAAAACTAACAAAAACAAGTTGATACACTGAATATTTTGACTTACTAGATTTCTTCTTTATCACTCTTTGAAGTCTCCTCCCAATTCCAAATCACATGTTAAGCATAGAAACAAAGAAATATCACAAAATTTCAACCTCACTGACATGGGCCTTGGCATGGGTATGCTCACATTAGGCACCAGCCTATAGGGTGCAACCATAGGGAAAGGAGTGCTTTTTGGGGCCATTGGAGGTGGTAAAGTGTTTCCCCAAAGTCCATTTGATCATTTCCTTGCCCTTCAAGACTCTGTGGCCAAAACTTAGGTATCCAGGGCTCAAAGGTTATAGTAAAGGATGGTTCATCCTCATATAATTGAAGACAAGGCCTTGTAGGTTCTTCAATCGAGATGGGCATGGGTTACTCTAAGCATTACCTGATGCAGAAGTTGGTGGAGGATCTTGTTTCTCTTTAAATACTTTGGTTCGGCTAGTGAAGGGGTTGACTAAGTCAGGGTCAAACAAGCCAAACCATCCCATAAAATTAGAAAATAACTCTCTCAATCAAACTATAGTGGAAGGTGTGGGGGATTGGGGCCTAATGGAGCTAAAATTGGGAGTCATGATAGCCTCAGGGTTCGTGTTTTCCCCCATTTTGGCATCACAGCTCATGGCATCCTCCAAACTTGAGGACTCCATGTGTGTGGGATTATGAGCCAAATAGGAACGTAAGGTTGAGATCCTAGATGAAACTGACCATGTGGCATTTGACCTTAGGGGCCTTCACCTCATAGAATTTTTGTGTACCATGTGCATTCAAAATGAGGGGGTATTTTAATTCAACTTTTCAAAATAAATTAACAAGATTGCAATAACAAGAGGGGAATTTTAATTCAACTTTAGAAAAAAATCACTACAGTATATAGTAAAGAGGGGCATTTTTATTGGGGGGAAATTTCAGTCGAGGAGTCTTTTAATACCCCTTGAACGCATGTGATACATATGGCTTATTATTAGTGCACCCGAGCATTTGATGGGTCGATTAAAATGTTGTTTGAAGTGCTATCTTCTAGCTCTGGGTCAATTCCTATCACCCTACCAATACTCCAGTACATGTATTGCTCACTCAACCTGGCTGACCAGTCAAAAGCAGTCACTAGGTCCTTAAAGCAGTAGTTGTTGCATTAGCCCTAACGCAACGACTTCATGAGTCACTGCATTGTCAAGTCATTGCATTAGCTTATAGTAGTAGTCACCGTGTTAGCTCTATGGCAACAACTTCTTAATGGATGGGTTGTTAAAGCAGTGACTCTTAATGTAGCGGGTAAGTTAAAGTGACGGTGATTGGTAAAGCAGCGATTGGTAACTCAATGAGTGATGAATATGCCCGATTAATTATAGCAGCAACTCCTAACGTAATGGCCTCAGAGTCACCATGTTAGCTTTAAAGTAGCGGGTTAACTTTTGATGTGAATGTGTATTTAGGTGACATGGGTGGGGGTGGTTGGCCAACTAGCAGTCCATGAGTCAAAGTCATTGCATTATAACGCAGTGACTCAGTCAATCACACTATGGTAATCGTAAAGTAGCAACAACTAGTTTTTGGTGTTCTTTGTGAATTTTTGAGTTTCTGTCTGGGGTTTGTGAGCACAAGGGGATGCTATGCAACTATTCTACCTAGTCAAGCCAAAAAATTACAAAAAATAACAACTTGAAAGCATCAAATGGGAGATTTTTGAAGGTGCGAGCTGGGAACTCAAACACACCTCAACCAAATCTGATTCAACTTATTTTTGAGTGAAATTTGACACCACACACACTTTAGCAATCAACCAATCTAGCTGTTCCTATGATTTGACAATAAAAAATACTTGTAAAAAAGCTCAAATTCATCAAAAACACCCTATGGACAAAAATGACATTTCTACTTTTCCTACTTCAAGCATACAATTTCTCCTTTCAATCTGATCCTTTACTCCACTAACAACACTCCTAGTTAAGCTAGAATCATTGTACAATGGGAGGGTAATGGTAGAAAGCTTATGCAGTACAAAAGCATACCTCAAACTCCCTAGCAAGGGCATCAAAAATGTGTTCTCTGCCGATAGTGACTCACGCATCATGGGGATCTTAGAAGAATGTTGTTGGAGCCTCCAATCCTAAGCAACTCCTTGTGGGATATTTTTATGCATGAGCCTCATGTCACCCAAGCATCTATCAGATTGTGTTCATGTGGTTCCATGAGAGTGAAGAGAGCAAGATGGAAGAGGGCAAGGGGAATGAGAGGAGGCAATGGGGAGCAGAAGAGGAAGTAAGTGTGAAGGTAGGGCAGTGGCAATCACAAGGCAACCAATAATGGAAACAAGAAGACTCAAGTACAAGAAAATGTAGAGAATGAGAGAGAGCTTTTATTCCAAATGTTGCAAGTACACAATGAAGTCCAAAGTCAAACTTTTGGCCTTAAAACCATTCCATCTTTTAAAGGGAGGGCTAACCCTTGTACTCTCTTGTACCTCTTTCACTCTCATATTACAAACAGTTGGGCCCATATGGCTACAAGAAGGCAGATAGACTATAATTCTCCCACCCTCTCCAACTTCACCATTTACATGAATTTTGTTAACCATTGCAATTAACATCTAGAGAGCACTTTGTCTATCTCTATCATATCAGATCTAGCAAATCTACCTACAAGCTCAATTTTGCCACTACAACACACACACAATGATCTCATCTTACTTGCTCTAGATTGTGCTTTTGACCCTGGTAACATTCTCTATCCTCATGGAATCCAATGGAAGCTAGCTGCATCCCCCTAGTCCAAGATCTCTTGGACCTCCTTAGTTGTCATGGAGAAGCTGATTACTTTGGTCCAATATATCCCAATCCTAGATTCCACATAGTATAGCAGCTCAAGGGCTCCTTGCAATCCCTCTAGACCCAAATTCATTCCCTCCACAAAAGTTTGCCCTATCATCTACAAATTTTGAGTAACTCTTTCTCTAGATGAACTAAGAGCCAATCCCATTGAGGTGCATTTCCTAGAAGCATTGAAAGCCTAGATCCTTTGCCAACATAAAGAAAAAAGGGGAAGGAGTGAGAGGGCATTCTTGGTGTACAAAGTGGGAAAGGGAGAAAGACTCTCTCTCATATGACCCTCAATAGGCATCTAGCTAGCATTCCTCGTATATCAGGCAAAGACCCCTTGAATCTATTTGTCCAAAGAAACCTATTCTCTGCATGGTGCCCTTCAAGAAAGGCCATACCACCCTATACTAAGCCTTCTCAAAATCCAAGAGCAGGACTATTGTAGGCTTGGGTTCCTCTCAAGCCCAATCAATATACTTTCAAAAGATGAAAAATTTGTCTAGGATATCTTGTTCTCGAACAACACTCATTGAGTTCCATGAATGATGTCAACAACCTAGGGCCACAATTGTAGATTCAAGGTCTTGGCTACAATCTTATAGGTGATATCCAGCTGGGTGATTAGTGCCAATATTGAATGCATGACAATCTCCCCCTTTTGGGATCAAACAAATCACCCGTGACTCAATGACTAAGGGAGTGAGCCAAAGTCAAAGGTCTCTAAAAGGCCAAATTCAAGGGTATATGTATGCACGCTTAGAAGAACCTATAGAAAAAAGATGTCAATCCATACTTGCTATGAACCACTACAAAGGGAGGGCCTTGAGATGTCCTCATTAGTGAATGGGGCCTCCACCTACCTACTTATGCTTGATGACAATAGTGACACAGTGTGTATTGGCTCCTAGTCTATGAGAACCTTGGAGGACTCCTTCTCAAATTGAAACAACTATCAATAAATGGAAATGGTCTACTGTAGAGTCTCTCTTGAGGTTCTAAGTACATATGGCCACTCTCATCTTGCAAGTGTTATAACTAAGTGCCTATTAAGTGAGGGTCATCTTTCCCCATAGGAGACACTGGACCCAAGGCACCTTCGAGGAGTGATGTAGAACTCAACCAATGGCTTGGAGGTCAAGTTGTGTACCCTCATATCGATTTATGAGACATTGAGAGGTTGGGTCCTAGTATCTGTTGAGATGCTCTGTGGAATTTAAATCCCATCTCAATTCTCTCATATATTTGTAAAGAAAGCATTGCTGTTGAAGTGCCTATGCTCCACACTACTCATTTGGATCACATCTGCTAGCCCCACCATCCTAGGGGAGGTAGGGCTCGCTCCCAACCTCCTCCTCCTATAACAAAAAATCAAGAATGAAAACCCCCTTCTATGGAATCCAAGGCAGGGCTACTCTAGGTGCATCATGATCGAGGAATTGTCTAACATTATCATCCCTAGCAAGATATTGTGGCTCCCCCTCTATGCATTGCCCAATCCCCCACATAGAATCTAGTAAGGAACATAATTAAATGGAAAATGTGTCATTCTACTAACAATCAATAGTTCACAAGGTCAAGCGCAATTACATGTCCCTTTAGTCCTAGATATATCAATAAGTCTATCATTGGTCCAAAATTAGTGAGTTTGTAATCCCTTTGTAACATTTTCAACAAAAAACCTATAGTTAATAACCCACTATTCAAGAATCCTTTGCTTTGAAAATCCTAATCATATACAAATATTATACTAACCAAAGGACCTTATCTCCATCTATTAAATTGTATAATGAGAAAATTCCTCAATTTTAAAGATCATATAAACTCTTATTCTGTAGTAAGGTGTGAAAATTATAATTGATTAATTTTCCTCACATTCATCAATATATGATAATTAGGGGATCCTACCATAGAAGTGGAAGTAGGAGGGTATCTTGTTCATGGTTAATAAAGGCTCAGTATTTAGGAATAAATCAAAGAAAATTTAAGTATAATAAATTCAATATCAATTTGAAGTAGGGACTTACTTCAAGCTATAGGAAGATAGATAAGGAAGACTATGTTTACAAAAAGTTCATATAAAAGACCAACGAAGCATCGTATAAAAGATGCACGTTACCTTGTAATGAGAAATATTTATATAGATAAATATTAGTCAATAAAATTCAAAACCACTTGTCACTACAAGTTGGAGGAAGAAATCATGACATGTAAGCAAATGGAAATGGAGGGACAGCCACATCAAGTGATCAAGTAGTCACTCCAAAGAAGTAGGCAACACCAAGTAAAAAAACTATAGAATCCAATGCTTTCTAAAATTTTAGTATTACTTATCATAAAAGTGTTAAGTTCAATAGTCCCTCTACTATTATAGGGAAGTGCTCAAGGCTTTAAAGGGAAATTGACGTAAAAGATAGCTTCTACCTTAAAAGTGTGAGGCGGAGTAGAATAGGATCACACTTAGACAAATAATGCTCATAGCAAGTTTTGATAATACTTGTACTTACATAACCGATTCCCATCAACATCCATACTCAATCAATCCAAAATGCAAAGTAAGAGGCACATGCCTCTATGCCAAACTCTCAACTAGCTTGTATTCATGATATCTTGGCAGTTGGAGAGATGTGGATGAACTTCCGAACAATGAATGAGAAAGGACATGGTGTAATAATAGGCAAGGGTGAAGAAATTAAGGAGCAATTTTGCCCAACCACAACAAGTGGAGAGGATAGTAATCCCACAATTGTGAAGGAGCAAACAAGAAGATGATTGCAATGGTTGGTACATCTTGGCCATAATTGTAAAATTTCCCACAAAGCTTCAATCATGGCAAGTGAAAAAGGTGGTAGAAATTCATAATGGGGGGAAAATCCATCATTCTTGCAGGCTATTCCTCCAAGATGGTAGATGGTTCTCAAGACTATACCTTCATCTACTTGACTATACCTTTGTCTACTTGACTATACCTTTCTTAAGACTATACCTTTGTCTACTTGACTATAATGTAAACTCCAATCAATTCAAAATTCAATCTAGAAGTGTTTGATTGCATTGGCAAACTTACAATTATCTTTTACCACCTTGAACTAGAAATTTTAGAATTCATCACCACTTGCACCATGCATGGATCAAAACCACAAGAATGACCACTAGATTTCAATAACACACTTTTTTTTTCTAAAATGTGACAATAATCGTGATACATACAAATGAGGCCATGTGGGAAAGATTAGGATAACTCATAATGCCTACAAAGTGGACCACCATGAATGTGCAATTAGAAAAATCAAATGAATAGCATGTGAATATTTGGGAGGAAATGCCATTAAATGGACCACCACTTCTTTGGTGTCATCATTGTTTTGTGCGTGTGTGTTTCCACTATATATATCTATATAGAGATACATATATATATATATATATATATATATAGATATAGATATAGATATAGATATAGATGTGTGTGTGTGTGTGTGTGTGTGTGTGTGTGTGTGTGTGTAAGATTTGACAACACCCCTTTGCATAGTGAAAAGACAAAAGAGCGAAGCTAGACAATGGAATAGGACTAATTGGAAAAGTTTGTACAAGTCGTTGAATCCCTGTTTATAAAGGAAACCAGCTTTTGTAGAAATGACTTTGTGGAAACTATATAGGAGTTGAGCTTGGATAAGTCCTAGCAAGCATCACTTTTATTGAAGAGGGGAGTCTACCTACTTGCCACCATCCAACAAGCAAAACCGTAAGAGCCAGTTTTGACTTTAGTTGGGAAGACAGGTGTCATAAACACCCCTCCCTTGTTATCGGAGTCACAATAAAATTAGCGCTTGGCCATACACTTATCAAGCTTAATGTAAAAACAAATTTTTTTGGGTAGAGGAATGAGTTTGGAGGTTACAGAGAATAAATATTGAAATGTATTAGAAGGGTGGGTAACTGAGAAGAGTGTGGAAGGGAGGGGTGTATGGAAGAAGCGTGGAGGAGGAACAATGATGCTGGCAGGTGTAGTTTTAAACAACCAAGCCAAAATAGAGGGAAAAATAATACAAATTAATAGAAAAAAGGGGGAAAAAGGACTTAATGTAAAAATAATGGGGGGGAAGGGGGTAAGAAATGTAAAAAGATGTGCAGGAAAATTTGAACTAATGAAGATGTAATTGTATGGGTAATTGAGAAGAAAAGAAGAGAATTTATATAAAAAAGGGGTTAGAACAGGATAATATAGAAATAAGTAATCTAAATAAAGGCATGCCAAAAAGGTAAGCCAAAAATAATGCTTTAAAGAGAAGGGGGTAAATATAAATAATTAAGGGGGTTTTAAGGGGGGGGGGAGGAATTAGATATAAGTATATTGAGAGGGGGGAATTTAGACATATAATTAGAGAAGGAAGAGGGAGGGGGTGGGTGATGCAGAATAAAAGAGGAAAAAACTAAGAGGTAAAGATCAAAGAGGGGCAGGATGTGGATTAAGAAGAGGAGGGGGTGGTGGGGGGTTTGCAATAAAAAAGACAAACCTGTAAACAATAAATGACACCGTCGAAGACCACGGGATTGGAGAGGAGGGGGGCGCAATCTCGTTGGTTGTGCAAGGAAGGTGCATGTAATGATGGCACTGCAGCCAAGGTGGCAAAGGTTGACCATTGTAGTACCTGTAAGCCCATTTTCAAAGACGGTAGACCATAGAGGTGCTGGTTGTCAAGCTACGCGCATGCAACTGCATCAAAAGCAGACTGTGGAGGCAAGGATGTGGCAGAGTATTTATAGCAGGGAGTGGCAGTGGGGTATTTAAGAGTAGAAGGACCTAGGCGAGGCAATGAGGGACGGGAGAGACGCGCACAAATAGTCATGAAGCATGTGACTATGAGGAACTTAGAGCCACGTACAAGCGAGGGTGCACTGAATGGTATGGGGTGAGAGGAGCATGCATAGTAGGGGTTGTGGGAGGGGCAATAAGGGTGAGTAGATGGGTGAGTGTGGAGGTTTGTAGGGGGTTTTAATAAGGCATGTAGTCGTGGGAGTCGAGAGAGAGAATGTCATAGGAGTTGGAGATAGTAGATGTCGGAGGGGTGGTAATGTTAGGTGGGTTTAGGAGGTTTAGGATAGAGATAATTGTGAATAAATTAGAATAATAAACTAAAAATAAGAGAAAAGATAAAATAAAAGGAAAGTTTTAGGATAATAAGAGAATAAAAAATATATAAGGTATGAAAATAAAAAGAATTATAAAAAGATGTGAATAAATTGAATAGATACAGAAAGAAGTAGCGAGAGGGAGTTTAAGAGGGGTGAAACGGGTAGAGCGAGAGTTAGGTATGGGGGGGGGTTTGGTAAGCGAGTTTAGTCGAGAGATGGAGAGACTAGAAAGGGAGGTAGTCGTCGGGGGGGAATAAAATTAAATAAGGAATTTATTTTTTTTGAAGTAGAAATGGAAAATTAGGGAAAATTAATGCAATTTTTTTTAGGAAGATAGGAAAATATAGGTGGGGAGATATAGGAAAAAAATAGGGAGGAGAAATAAAGGATAAAGAATTTTTAAAAAATAGGAAAAAATAAGAAGGCTTTTAAGGAAAATAAGGAAAATAAAGAGAAATAAGAATAAATAAAGAAGAAAATGAGGGAAAATATTTTGTGTTTATAAAAAAGGTTTTTCAAAAGTACTTTAAAGGGAAGAGCAATAGTCTACAAGGACAAAAGGGAATGAGGATAGTAAGTGTGTGTGTGTGTGTGTGTGTGTGTGTGTAGAGAGAGAGAGAGAAGACAAAAAAAATCCTTGAGCATATCCATATTTGGTTTGACTATATGCACATAGGTCCCCATCAAAGAAGGTGTCATTTACCTATACATCATCTTGGAAATCTTGCAATGATCCTTACCCAAAGTAGCTTTTTATGATCAAAGCCTATACAATATGATCTTCAAGAAATGATAATTACTTATGAAAGAGCTTAACACATTTCCCATGCCCTCTTTGATGATCATGACATTAATCGTGTTCCCCATGAGCAGACTAGGGTGGGGGCTGTTCAATCCTTGCCTCTAGGCCATGTCATCCATAGGCAAATATATAGTCTTATGTTTTTGGTTTTCTAAATAATGTTTTAAAAATACATTTTGTTTTAATTTTGTTTTTAGAGGCAAGAGAGAGAGAGAGAGAGAGAGAGAGAGTTACACACACTCACACACACAAAAACATGCGTGAGTAACATACACACATACATACATATACATGCATACATATATACATACATACGTACATACATTATACAGGCATACATACATACATGCATACATGCATGCATACACATACATACATACATGCATACATGTTGGAATCGGAGTCCTAGGAGTGTCCTACAGTTGTGTGAGTGTGAAGAGTCTTGAGGCAACTTGTGCCACCTCATGTGGTAGGTGTGATTCCTCCCCTAGATTATAGGATATAGATTCTCTTGTGTGTGACCTCATCTATGAGGTGTCAGTGTGGGAAGATAAGGCTTGCCTAGCCTATAAAAGAGGCTATGTACTTGTTGTGATAACACAATCTATCAACATCAGTTCATGCCTCAAATCTTGTCTCTCACCCCCTCCCCATTTTTAACAATTGGTATCAGAGCAGGTCTTCCCTGACTGGAGCCTTGCCTCATCACGCACGATTTTCCTGCCATGTCTCTGCGATAACATTACTGCATGTCGCCATGTCTACGTTACTGACCAGTAGGCCGTTCCAGTTCTGCCAGCTATCTTCCTTGATGCTGCGCCATTCTGCCCGTCCTCCCTTGCAGTCTGCTCACGCCTCCCTCGCAATCTGCTCACGCATCCCTCGTAATCCTACCCATGCTGATGCTACCTCTTTCTTGCTAACTCCTCTGCCCGCTACCTCTCTCCTCCGCTAGGCCACTCTTCTGGCACTTTCCTGCTAACTCCTCTACCCGCTACCTCTCTCCTTCGTTGGGCCACTCTTCCATCATCTCCACATTGCTGTCAGATGGCCACTTCAGTTCTGCTCTCCTCCTTCTGCCCCTGATCTGTGCAATCTCCAGTAGTAGTATTCTGCCTCGACGACCTGCGTCTGAAATGAGCCATCATCGTGGAAGAATTCCAGCACGTTTTTGGCCTCCAAATGGTGATTTTTGCTGCTACTGTCGCCATATGAAGTTGCCCATTTTTGCTTTTTAATCGACCCTATTTTGAAGGAGAATGCTTCATGGAACAAAAACGAACTGATTCCAGCTCATACCATGTGGATTTTGATAAGACTGCAAATGACGTTTGGGAAAAATTAGAGAATTTGTTTGGAAATAAGATCAATAATTCCAAAGTATTTCTCAAACAAAAACTCTTCAAGCTCAAGATGAAGGAAACTGAAACCCTCAATGAACACTTGAGCAATATTGGGTCAATTCTCCAACAATTATCTGCCATCCGAGCCATTGTTGAAGATGATGATCAAGTTGCTGTACTTCTCTCAAGTATTGAAGACATTTCCAAGTACAATGAGATCCTTGCTGTCCTAAGAGTCAGCCGCAATATGAGCTTTAAGGATATGGTAGCTCATCTCATTGATGAGGACCGTAGGCTTACAGAGAAAGCAGAATCTTCCTTTGAATCTGGCAAAGCATTCTTTCTCAAGAATAAGCCCAAGAAGAAAGGAAAACCTCTTAAATGTAATTATTGTCAGAAGCTTGGCCATTCAGAGGATCGTTGCTTCAAGAAGATGGCAAAGGTACAAGCCAAAGAACATGCCAATCTGGTTGCGGAGCAGAGTGAGGACGAAGACGATGAAGCTACACCTTCTGGACCTGAGGAACAAGCCTGCACTGCTGCTGTTTCTGGTCTATCCCTCCATGAGGTGATAGATGAAGAGTGGGCTTTCTAGAGTCATGTGTGTTAGGTACTCTGCCTTGGGTAGTCCCCCTAAAATGATGTAATAATTTGTAATTTTGTGTGCCTTGTCCTATAAAAGGCTCCACTTATTTCCATGTACCCAGTTAGGAGACAGGGGTCAGGCCTGGCCACAGGCCTGGCCAATTTCCAAGATGTTGGTGTACTCCCTAGACCTATGAGTTGGTCATGCATCCATGCTCAGATTTGAGTCTTTGATCACGTTGACACCTAAGCCATGAGAGTGCTTGGTTCAGCCTCTGAATTATGCTCATCTGTTAGCCTCTGAGATTGCTTGGGATGCATAGTCTGGATGATGTCATAGTTTCTCACCCTAGCTTCGAAGGGGGGTTTGTTGGAATCGGAGTCCTAGTGTGTGTGGTCCTAGAGTCCTAGTAGTGTCCTACAGTTGTGTGAGTGTGAAGAGTCTTGAGGCAACTTGTGCCACCTCATGTGGTAGGTGTGATTCCTCCCCTAGATTATAGGATCTACATTCTCTTGTGTGTGACCTCATCTATGAGGTGTCAGTGTGGGAAGATAAGACTTGCCCAGCCTATAAAAGAGGCTATGTACTTGCTGTGATAACACAATCTATCAACATCAGTTCGTGCCTCAGATCTTGTCTCTCACCCTCTCCCCATTTTTAACAACACACACACACACACACACACACACACACACACACACATACATACATACATACATACATACAAACATACATACATACATACATACATACATACATACATACATACATATATATATATATATATAAAGGAGAGAGGTGGGTAAGATTGTTCCACATGTTGCATGGAAGAGTGTGGAATGTGTCATGTGAAGAGAAGGCAAAACTATCACGTGACAAAGGAAGGACTAGAAAGGAGCGAGAGGACCACGATGGAGGGAGTGGAGAAAAGTGCCATGGAGGAGAGCTCAAAGGCTGGAGAAGGCATGTAGAAGGGAGAAGCCTTGCATGCCCACGCGTGTGAAATGAATCCTACATCGAAATTTCTCCAAATTCCCCGCGCTAGCTCTCGCTCTCCATTGCCTCTCTCTCTCTCTCTCTCTCTCTCTCTCTCTCTCTCTCTCTCTAAGAGTGCATTCCAACCCCTCTCTTTCTCCTTGCTCCCCGACCATGCGGGATGGCTAGGGCTTCCTCTTGCATTTAAATCATCAACACCCCCTTGGTTGTTGCCCAAGCCTTACTGGCCGAGATAAAGCGATTCAAAGAAGAAAAAGAAGCCCAGAGTAGCGCTCAATTGTGTCCTCGAGACCCACAAGGTAAAGGGCGAGGCTTCATCTTAAGGATGATGTTCTAATATGTAACCTTCTAAGATTGTCTCAACGAACATCCAGACATACTACTCATTTGGGACTGCCAATCATGCTTCATCAAATAAGGTTGGAGCATTGTTTTTTTATCTATTTCAATTAAAGGACTTATAGGTCATTTCCCCTCCTATCAATGGTCAACCTCCTAGCATATTGACATATTAATGAGCTCAATACTCTCATACCAGAGAGAGAGAGAGAGAGAGATTTGATGGATGAGCTTTTTCCTAATAGTTTCACTTTGCTAAATTGATGCTCTATATTATTGTTTGGCCAGCCATCCACTGAAATCAGCCCGACACTTGCAACTCCATCAAGACTACTTTTGATTGGATTGGGAGATTCTGGGGACTCACTAGCTATAGCTTTAAAGTAGCACTTACTGTGATATTGTCAATTGCACCCCTTTGCCCTTTGTTGAGACCACTGAATCTTATAATCTCAGCTTTCTTAAGTAATGTGATTGACTTTGTAGTGGCATAGTGTCTTTCAAGCCCACATAGGCAAGATGAATGTGATTTGCATCCCTCTAGCAAGACATCTTCAGCAACCTCTTTTACTACCTTCTTAACTCATAAAGAATCATAAAAACAACTTGGCTATGAAGGCGGATAAAGCAAATTGTTTCTTTATTCCAAGCTACAAAGGATGGTGATGTGTCTGGTATGTAGGTGGAGGACATAACCAAATATGCTTCAAGTAAAAACTATGGAAAATCATAGCAGTGGCTAGTTTCTGTGTTTGGGGCAAAGGAAATTTGCAATGCCTGAGAAGGAAAAGGAGCCAAGAGTAGAGGGAGAATGTGGAATGTTGCACTACAATTGAGGGAAGCAGAAGATGTCTTGCCTTTACCCACACTTATGAAATATGCAAGTTTCATGGGTAAAGGAGAAGAGGTCAATTGAGTAGCAGCGATAGTAGCTTGCAAATTAACGGTAAAGGAGGAGAGGTCAATTGAGTAGAAGCAATGGAAGATTTCAAAACTATGAGCTCAATTCTAAAGTAAAAGGTACAAAAAATTTCTCTTCAATAGACTCAGAGGAGTCTTTAGACCATACAATGACCTTGCAACCTCATTGTTTGCCAAGGTTGTGTCCTTGGTTGCTACTTATGTGTCCTATCATAAACATGCTCCCCTTCTAGGCCCTTTCATCTTGGTGATCAACCACTTTTCTCAAGTGCATTACTACATGCCTCTATAGTTGCATTATGCATTTGCATAGCAAGTGATATGGTTCCTCTCCTTTTGAAGTGGGCAACCAGCCCCACCTAAAGTCTACATAAAGGTTTCGAGCTCATGGAGTACTACTTTGTTTTCCCAAGCCCACACAGTCAGTACCTTGGTGACCGAGTTGCTCATGCATATATATGTATAAATGTATATATTTGTATATATGTATTCTCCTTTCTCTCTCTCTCTCTCTCTCTCTCTCTATATATATATATATATATATATATGTATATGAGAGAGATTGTTTTGTTTTCCTTTGCCTAGACAACCAGTACCTAGGTTAATGAACTGCTCTGGTGTACTCATATATATGCATCTTGACGTTTACACACACATATGTATATTAATTTAAAATTGCTCGTGTATATATTACACACACACACAATATATATATATATATGATTTATTCTCTCTCTCTCTCTCTCTCTCTCTCTCTCTCTCTCTCTCTCTCTCTCTCTCAGCATCTGTCTTTGCTACTATTCACATTCATCTCAGTAGGCTCTTCACTTTCATCTCCCTCTTCAGTAGGCATTGAACCTACTCTTTCTCCACCTTCCATTTCCTTCTGATGCTAATTCTCCCCCTTTCTCTCCATTGCCATGTCTCCTTGCTCCCTCCAAACCTTCTTTACTACCCTTCCTCCCTCCTCTTCCTCCCACTCTCATAGCTCTCTAGCCTGCCTCCCTTCCGTTTGAGAGTGGGTGCCATTCCATGGTCCCCCTATTTTAAGTCTCTTCTCCTCCCTTTTCATTCATCTTCCTCTCCCCATAAGTATTTTACTTTCACTTTCTTGTTTCTCTCCCAATTTACTCATGTGATCTTTGCCTTTTACATGTTATTGGAAGATTTATTTTATAGTCAATTTCTGTAACTTTACGTTTGTTTAATATGGGGACTTAGTGGTCGTGGAACCTTGTTTTGTTCTTAATTTAATGAGAAACTATGAGAGTGGCACCTTGAGCAACTCTATGAGAGTGGGTTCCATTACATGGTCCCCCCACATTTATTGGCCCTTCCCCTTTATTTCTCTCCTCTCCCTTTCCATCCATCTTCATATGTATTTTACTCGCTTGCTTTTTCATCTCCCACTTTACTCATGTGGTCTTTGCCTTTTACATGTCACTAGAAGATTTTATTTTATTGTTGATTTCTGTAACTTTACATTTGTTTAATATGGGGACTTAGTAGTTGTGGCACCTTGTTTTTTTCTTAAGCAGGAAAAAGGAGGAGAAACATGTCGATCATGTGAAACTGGATCATGTCAAAACTGGGTTATTGACGGACAAGTCATTTTGACTTGTATAATTTTGGTGATCAATGATGGCCGACCACCATATAGATACCTGAAAGGACGGCATTTCAAGAAATCTTTCACAGAGTTTGTACAAGAAGGAGATGAATTCAATCATTTGCAACCTCGCAGATGCACACAAAGGGGGGATTGGATCCTACATTTATCAATCTTGTGATTTAATCGCATATGCTGCAAGTACGAATGCTCTTATGATTCGTAAAGGGGGATTCAATAAAGATCATCAAATAAGTTTATTATGTTTGTAAGAGGGCTATAAATCTATTAGTTTCACAATGGTTTTCGACCAAGTCTGTCTATGTATCAAATAGAGCATATGAAAGCAATACGTCTACTGGCTTTTCCTTTTGCCTACTTGTTGGGAAACAAATTTCACTTTGGAAGCTTATGGATTGGAATAATCAAGCACTGCTTCTCATAGTGTAAATCAAAAGTCTCTAAATATTGACAATATCAACATCGATAAGAACACGTGGAAAAAAGTATTGCCACAGTGATGACAGGATCCAAAAGTGTTTGCATTAGCTTATAAACATTAGTAATCTGCTTTTGTAAGGCTAGTGGACCGTTCGAAGCTGTTTGTATCGTAGATGTAAGGTTCCCAGAGCTGCTTGTTGAAATCATATAAAATTTGCAATTGTACAAAGGAACTAGGGTATAGAGACACTGAGGGGCCCTTGCTACAAGATCTGGGTTTCTATAAGCCTGAAGTTGACTGCAGTCTCTTATTTCTAAATAACACGAAGGAAAGACAAGGTTTTATGTGAATGTCAAAATTTACAAGTATGTATAGAGAGATTCGATGGCTCTCTTTAATAACATAAATGGAAAAAAAACATGGGAACCTCCACAAGGGCATCTTGCTTGAACTAGGAGCATATTGCTTGAACAGCCAAGCTCTTAGGTACACTGGGACAAGGATCTTCTGAAAAGGCTGACATGCTCACAGTGCATTGCTCTTTTCCAACGCATGCCTGCAGTAAGCACAAAAGAAAAGCAACATGAGCCTTGTGCAAGGATGTGCAAACGTGTGTGCATGCATGCATGTGCGTGCGTGTGTGTGTGTAGAGAGAGCAGACATGCATAATATTAATTTTTCCTTTACAACTTTAGCATTATCAGGTCAAGAACGGGAAGATTGCTATGCATTTTTCTGTACTTTCTATGCATCTGTGCCCAATCGAGAGATAATTAAAGGGAAATGAGCATTTCTAACCTGCTCTACAATGTTGATTGAGCCCTCAGCGTGGCAACTCCCTTGCCTGAAATTTTGACATGTTCCTTGAGGATTACCATGGCTAACAAATTGAATGGATGAAATGCTCTGGTTTTTCCCACATTGAAGCCTCATTTCAGGCTTATTTGTCTTTGCTGGAGTATGTCCATCCATATGGGTAGGATCTGTTTCTGATACATAGGCACAGACAGTTCCAATCGCTCTTGTAACAAAAGAAACTCCTGTCGGATCACCACCAACCTCCTCAAATAACACTAGTAGGTTTCCAGTGGGTTTCAACCATGACCTAGGAATGTGGTACCTGTGTATACACATGTTTTGTAACGCATGTCAGATAGAACACACAGCATAGATGATGAAAAGTGCAAGTTTAGGTGTAATAGAGGGTGTTGTTGATCCATTGTGTGATTGTGTTATGCACGAATGCCTATTTGTTTGTGTGGGTGTGTGTGTGTGCGTGCGTGCACACACTTCTTTTCCTTTCTTGGTCATTTTTCTTGACCTCCTGTCTTCTTTGTCTTTGACAGCTGCATTTTTGTACCTTTTCCTTTTGTACTTCATGATGGTTTTACCTCTTTTAGAGGTTTCCCTCACAGTAAAATATAGTATTACAAAAAATGTGTGTGTGTGTGTGTGTGTGTGAGAGAGAGAGAGAGAGCATGTGCACTTGCCTAGGTGCGCCTGTGCTGTGCATGGGTGTGTATGTGTTCGTTTGGGCATGCGTATGCACATGCTCGTGCACGTGCACCTGCGTGCGTGCTTCTGTGTGTGTGTGTGTGTGTGTGTGTGTGTGTGTGTGTGTGTGTGTGAGAGAGAGAGAGAGAGAGAGAGAGATTATCCTGCTTTCTTGTCATATAATGACATCTTCTAATGTTTGTAGCTGGCATCCCTTTGGGACTGTTCATTGTAATATAATGACAAATGCATTTCACTCAAAAAAAAAAAGTGTGTGTGTGTGTGTGTGTGAGAGAGAGAGAGGGGGGGGGGGACGATGACGAGGAGGAACTTGCCATCTTTGAGAAGGTTGACCACAGTTTTTACTACACTTTGTGGATTCATAAGGACCTCGGTAATCGCATTCACTCGAACATCCAAGGTTAGAAGAGAGAAAATTCAACCAATAGCGGCCAAGGCCTTTACCATTCACCCAAGCTTGACCCTTACCCATACTCATTAGGTCTAAGGCCACCGGGTCACTTCCAGGTGGAGAATCAAAAGTTGTCTGAAAGACAAAGAAAGTTGAAGTAGTCAGCCTCTCTCTCTCTCTCTCTCTCTCGCTCTCTCGCTCTCATCCTGCTAAACAGAAATGTTCACTGCTTCAAGCATAGAGTTTATATTGATGTTAAAAGCAATAGCATCTCTCTCTCTCTCTCTCTCTTCCCGCCCCCCTCCCCTCCCCCTCCTAAGTCAGTGTTATTCAGGTCTCGAGAATGGCTATTCTATTGAACCTCTGGTATCCAGAAGGTCAGAAGCAAGGGAAACATGTATACACTTGATTCGTCTGTTACAACTGTTGAATTACCACTGGGCAGTGCTTATGAAGAATGCTGATGGTACTTTTATGTTCCCATCCCCCGATATGATGCAGGAGGACTCTATCATGCTGGTATATCCCAGCAGCTCATGCAGGTGCTGTGAACACTCGTCAATGAGAATTCTTACCTGTAGTTTTCTGCATAGTTGCAAGTTCATTTGGTCTCACGTCCTGCTTGAATTGCCTAGGTATGCACTGTACAAGTTTGAGTTGACACCACTTTCAAGGGAAAGACAACAGTCTGAGGAATGTGATGCATCCCAACTACAGTGACATCCTCTGCAGCTGTTAATTATATTACAGTCAATGATTGGAATGTTGCAAAAGCTGAAGAAACCCTCCTACACTATCATTTTTTTTGAATGAATGGTAAATGAGAAGGGGAAGGGGAAATCGAACCAAGAGAGTGGGAGTCAAATGACTAGGCTTCTCTTACGCTTGCAGCTCTAGTGTTGCATAGGTGTGGACTAATGCTAGAGTGGGATAGTCATCTCATGCACAAACTACATTGTTCTCTTTATTCCTTCTTGTCATAAGATTTTCAACTTTAGATAAAGAAAGATGCCATATCCTACATACCCCTTAGACATCTAAGTGATTGACCCTAAACTCAATATAATCTTGGCTTTACATTTGAACAAACTAGAAGTAACTTAAAAGATGTCAAACAAGCATCAAAACTTCCACAAATTTATTATTTTTAATTGGAATGGATGTGCCTGTTACAAATCGACCAACAGAGGGTACGCACAGCGGAAGACTGATAGAATAGCTCAGGATCTCACACAGTGTGATGTGGGGTGTGGAATCACAAACTTCTTAAACTTATGTGCATAGGATAGATGTGCAGACTCATCAATAGACAATGAACCAGCCAGATATAAAAGACACCAAAATAATACATTTCCGTCGAAAGCTATGGACACAATACAAAAGAGATAGATCCAGAGTCCCACCAATGGTGTGGTCCTCTGATCTTACCACAAGTTACTTCTCCTATCTGCCGGCTATCTCTAGACTCGAGCCCGCGTGCTCCACCTCAAGCGCCTGTAAGCTAAGGACACAATACAAAAGAGATAGATCCAGAGTCCTACCAATGGTGTGGTCCTTTGATCTTACCACAAGTTACTTCTCCTATCTGCTGGCTATCTCTAGACTCAAGCCCGCGTGCTCCACCTCGAGCGTCTATAGACTTTCCGTCCAGAATGATCCTCTCCACCTGCTGTCTGGAAACCAGCCTAGGTGGGCAGCCTCCTGCAAGCTAGGTCTGTAGCACAAGGTACTTCTTTCTCCTCCTGACTATAGGCCCAAAGGTAGCCCTGCTGCTGCTGCTGATGGTGGACTGACTGCTTCAGATGATGAATTATGAGGGCACAAGGCCCTCCCTTTTATAGGCCCACAGGGATGGCCAATCAACCAACCGACCTAGCAGGCCCAAAATGGCCGACCTGCTGGTCGGTCATCCTGCCCCCTCTGGCCTATAAAATGTGCCCCTTCTGGGGTTCAAAACAAGGGCCCTCTTGGCCCACAAAACTAGGGCATGAGCCCTCATTTCAAGGCAAGGGCCCAGCCCCTAGGTCTGCCCTATATAATGCCTGGTTGGCTGCCTCCAAGCAGTCCAACCAGCCTCTCTCCTTGCCGACCCATGTGCTGGTCTGTCCTGCCTCTGCTGCGCCCTTTCTTGGCTCCTTGATCTGCCACATGTGTGCGCCTCAGCTCCGTACTATTCCGTACTACTACTGATGTCATCCGTGAGCTCATAGCCTCTTCTCTTGGGTCCTTGCTGCTGTCCTCTGCTCCATGCTCCTGCAGGTCAGCCAGGTACCCTCCTCTCTTCTTTTGGGCACATCCTGCCCTAGATCTCCCTCCCCAACGCTCTCTTCATATGGGCGCTTACAAATGGGGAGGTGACCTCTCCAACACCCCCTCTCACCGACACATCTCAGCCCAATGCCAACACGTCGATGACGATGTTCCAGGAACTCCCTGTTTGTAGTCCTCTAAAACATTTCGATGTTGAACCATGCACCTCATCAAGGCACATACCAATAGCCTGTGTAATCCTGTATTGTCCCCTTCTGAAGTACAACATCCATCTGAACATGAAACCCTAGGGCACTCCATGAAATCCACCCTCGTGTCAGTATCAGCAGCCACACACTTGGAAGATACCAAGCACTCCATGTTGTCCTTCACCTTCACAAAGGCATCTGACTCCTCGTCGACCCACATCTCAATGTCAGATATCATCACTATAGTTTCTAGGTCGGCATATCTAACCTTAGTAACACACGGAGATGTCACCAAGAACAACTCTTTGATTACCACATTAGCTTTGGCTTTTGTGTCACCCTCTGAATCTGAGTCGGACTCCTTCCTTTAGTTTTTTTGATCGGCCTTTAGAATGGCCCTAAGCTAGGTCTTCAGCACAAGGTACTTCTTTCTCCTCCTGACTATAGGCCCAAAGGTAGCCCTGCTGCTGCTCCTTCTGCTGGTGGACTGATTGCTCCAGATGATGAATTATGAGGGCACAAGGCCCTCCCTTTTATAGGCCCAGAGGGCTGGCCAACCAACCAACCCAGCAGATCCAAAATGGCCGACCTGCTGGTCGGTCATCCTGCCCCCTCTGGCCTATAAAATGTGCCCCTTCTGGGGCTCAAAACAAGGGCCCTCTTGGACCACAAAACTAGGGCATGAGCCCTCATTTCAAGGCAAGGGCCCAGCCCCTAGGCCTGCCCTATATAAGGCCTGGTTGGCTGCCTCCAAGCAACCCAACCAGCCTCTCTCCTGGCTGACCCATGTGCTGGTCTGTCCCGCCTCTGCTGCGCCCTTCCTTGGATTCTTGATCTGCCCACACGTGTGCGCCTCAGCTCCGTACTTTTCCGTACTACCACTGATGTCATCCATGAGCTCATAGCCTCTTCTTTTGCGTCCCTGCTGCTGTCCTCTGCTCCACCTTATGCTCCTGCAGATCAGCCAGGTACCCTCCTCTCTTCTTTTGGGCACATCCTGCCCCAGGTCTCCCTCCCCCTTGCTCTCCTCATATGGGGGCTTACAGATGGGGAGGTGACCTTTCCAACAGTGCCTTCAAGTGGTTCTTGTTATATTTATGTGGCATGCATCGTCCTTTTGTTTTCCTAGCTGAAGACTAGACCTTGAAGACACTTGCATCCTAGATCAAATGGCCACTAAGGTGTGAATAAAATGTGGGGCCTACCAAAGAGAGCCAAGCTCCTAAGCCCAAGTAACAAAAAAAGGAGAGGAAGAAAACCTGCCCAAAAGTCCTGCAATCCTAGTCCAAATGATCCTAGGCTATCTACAATCCCAAAGGGAAGTAGACTCCTTAGCAAGCGCAAGAGAGTTCAGCTTGAAAGTGATCCTCACTAACTTACTGCCTTCCCTCCATGAATGAAAAGTCAAAAGAAACGAAATATTTTCCTCTTCTTCTCAACTGGTGACCCACCAAAAGTGAACTACTTCCGGTGCATGTTTGCTCGAGAGGTGTTAGAGATCATGACCTTGGTCTTGCCAAGGTTGACCTCCAAATCATGGGATAAACAAAAAGCCTGCAGTGCATCCAGGTGTCGCCGGAGCCCCTCGGGTGTGGACGATAAGAATGCCACATCATCTGCATAAAGAAGAATCCTGATGATGATCCCAGCAAGTGAGCAACCGGTCCCTCCGGAAGCCCCCATGAAAGTCTGTAGCTCATCGATGTAGAGGCCAAACAGGGTTGGTGATAAGGAACAACCCTGTTTGACCCCTATGGTACTCAAGATCTCATATGTCCAACCTGCGCCTGTCCGAACTCGGCCTGAGACTCTCATAAAGTGCCATGACTGCCCAGATGATCTCCTGATCAAATCCCAGTGCCTGTAGGTGTGTGATGAGTCGAGCTCGAGGTACTGTGTCATAGGCTTTGCGGAAATCCACAAAGCAGCAATATATCCTCTCCTTCTGTGATCTGGCCTCCTCTATGACACTCCTGAGTGTGAGTATGTGATCCATAGTCCCATGGTCTCACCTGAAATTGGCCTGACCCTCTGCTCTGAGCCCTCTCATCTCTGCGGACAAGCTGACCAACGCATCCAATACTGTTGCATAGATCTTGGACATCACATGTCCAATCATGATAGTCCTGTAGTTACTCGGGTCCATGGGATCCCCTGCCTTGTGGATGGGGGTGATGGTGTTGAGTGCCCAAGTGCGGGGGAAGCCAAGGCAAACAGCGTCATTGAATAGCTTTGCTAGGATCGGGGCTAACGTGTCGATCCCATATGCGATAAACTCAGTGCATAGCCCCTCGTGGTCCTTAGCTCGGCCATTGTGCAGTTTCAATGTCGCATCCTTGACTCCCCCTCTGGTGAACAACGTGCAAGTGGTGGGGCGAGGTGTGTGTATGAGATCTGGAGTAGGCTGGTGTGGGACATCATAAAGATGGCGTGCATATGTGTGCCAAACTCTCGTGTCGGTGAGGGGTGATGGAGACCTACGCTCAAGGAATCTCCGCCAAAATTCCTTAGAGTTGTTGTTGTACAAGATGTTCAGCAGCTCCTCCTCATTTCGACGAAAAAATGCCTGCTTCTTCCGACGTACGAGATGTCGGTACTTGCTTACCGTGTCTGGTGTGTTTGGGAGGTGACACCTGGTTTCAAGTCAGAGTTGTTGGTGATAAGCCTTGCACTCCGCATTGTACCAGTTGTTACAGGGTACAGAACCAAGAGGTGGTGGTCTAGTGGACCGTGTCGTGTGGAGAAAGACTTGGAGGGCTCCCTCGTGGAGTGTGACTAATCTGGGCAGCACGGTCCTCTATGAGTGGTATGTGATCAATGTAGGTTAGGAGTCTATTTAGGCGTCCAGAGTAGGCAGGGGAGAGGCTATGATCAAAGTGTATGTCGTGGTAGGTGTCGTGCTTCATATGTGGTGTGTGTAGTGTGGCTAAGCATGAGGTGGCGATAGTGAAGAATAGGTATGTGTGATCAACTCCTAGAGGGAGTGGTGCTACGGTGAAGTCGGTGATACGTGAGGTGAAGGTAGGGGATCCCATGATGTAATCTACTACACTAATGCCCCCCCTTTGTGGGAAGCAAGTAAAACCACTTGAGGAGGGCCATAGGTCAAGCCCGTTGATGATGATGAGATCATGCATCCTGCCCAAATCAAGAAGCACATGTCCATATCGTGTCAGTCCGATGAGATCCTGGTCATATTGCTCCGTTTAGGTCCATGTCTGGTAGCATGATAGAGTCGTCTCGGAAGTCCAGGAGTGGTGCCTGGCGCGTGCTCGTCCTGGCGTTGAAGTCCCCAACAAGGAGGACTTCCCTGCGAGTTGAAAGGTCTAGGATATCCTGATCTAAGGGTGCATATGGTGATGTCCCACACTCCTCTTGTGCAACTTTGGCGAAGTGGGATGTGTCTGGCGGGAAGTAGCATATTGCTATGAAAAGGTCACGAGTGGCTGTGCGTCAGATCCGGATCCACATGAATCGGGAGTGTGCGTCCTTCCTCTCAACGAAGATGGCTCCAGCGAGGGAAGACCCATACAATACTGCGACCCCGCCTGATCCTCGAACTCCTCCTGTATCCCTCGTCTCATCCCTGAAGGCTGACTCCCATGTGTAGCCACTGACTATCGGTAGTGGACGCTCTGGGCTCTGGTGTGTCTCCGTGTAAAAGACTATGTCTCGTCCTGTGTAAGATTCTGAGAAGTTCCCTGGGTATTATGTCTCCTCATCACTGATTTGTATTATGTCTCAAAAGACAAGATATAACTGATGTATCATTTGCATTTGTTTTCTTCAACTTTTTGTTTACTTGTTGAACTAGGTGTAAAGGGAACTTGACGTGGTTATACCTTGACATTTGGGCAATGGGCACCCATTTGACTTATGGAATCAGCCCTTGCACATATTTGCCCCATGTCTTCTCCTCATGCACTCACTCATGTTTGCACACATTCCAACAATCATAAGTCGGGTTCTAACTACTGTCAAGTTCTTCCTCACGTGCTCCCTTTGTGATTCTTGGGTTCAATTCATCATTCAACTTTCAGTGTGTGAATCTTCTTGTTGTATGTTGATTAACATCAACACTTTTATTTAAAAAATTTGCATGGTGTTCTTTTTGGAGGTATTCTTGCACACTTGTAATGTGTGATTTTATACCTTAGAGGGAGAGGCCTTCAAGGGGCCATATATCTCCCTTTGAATTAATCCTTCCAACTTATTGTGTATTTTTTCCCCGGACTCATTTGCAACCTTTTTGCCACGTGTTCATTCACGGGATTTCTATGAGCAAATCTGGATGGCCTCTTTTGATGCCTTACGAGCTTTTTGTTGCTCATCTGTACCGATGATTTTGTTGGAGCACCTTCCTACGTGTGCGGCTTGCAGCCAGTCTGCTTTTTTGGACTGCTCTTTGGTCCCGCGGGCCACCATCACGTGCCAGCCATTAATCTTCGTGTCATTCGCGCCTTCTGCCTGACTTTCACGCCGAGGCTTCTTTGTAAGACTATTCTACAGTCTGCCTCTCGTGCACAGTCACGGTCTATTGGCTAGCTCTTCTTGGAGTGCGCCTTAGGTTTCGCACTGCGGGCTGCTGCTGCCGTGTGTGTCTATCACGCGTCAATCTGTGCTTCTGTGCCAAGCTTTGAAGTTTGCTGCACTTTGTCACATGTGGGTACTCTGCCGCTTCTACCTGCAAATACTTCAGCTCTAGTGGCTCCGCGCTGTTCACAGTCTTCCAATCTTGGCTCCATCAATTAGAAAAATAATTCATTGTGCTAGATGGAACAATAATGTTATGGCCAACCACAAGAGGGATAATGATGGCTGAAACTTTCTCCTATGGAGCCAAATGTAATAGACCAAAAAGTGCAACCATAAACCAAATTTCCAGACTTCTTGCAACCACAAGTGGAACAAAATATATGCCTTGGTAGTTAAAATTACAGGCCTACCCCTTGGGGAAAAATTCTTTACCCTAGTAGGAGAAGCAATAGGCCCTACTTCCTTGCAGTGAAAGTCAAAGGAGGTCCTCCACCTGAAGGAAGCACTTGGGAAAGAAGACTACTATTGATAGCAAAGTGCCCAAAGAGTCTACAAATGTGGCACTGGTCCTACCATCCCACAATCTCGATCCTCTACCTAAAAAGCAGCCATCCAAATGCTGAAGCAAAATGTATCCTTATAGAGACAAGGACCCCTGACATGCGACACCTCGTCCATCTTGACCGCCTATAAGAGGACAATCCAGTATGCAAAGGTACCCATAAACCATTCCAAAAAGGGCTTCAATGGTGGAAAGATGACGATGGTATGCTTGAGGAAGTCCAAGAAATTTGATGAAAATGGAGATGATTCTCTTGTCTTCCTCAACCGGGATAAAACCCAGAGAATGGGGAGTAAGAAACAAATTTTTGCAACTGAGGGCTAGGGGAGTCTCAAAGGAATCAAAGACCTCCTAGAACAAACATCTCCCTAGAATTTTAACATCCTAAAATGTGCTGAAAGATTGGAGGGAAGTGCTGCCATTTAATCTCTAGCTTCGATAAGGGAAGGGTGAGAGCCATGGATGCATGAAACTCTGTTCTCATGGCTAATGAGGTGGAAGATGGATTGACTAAGTGGGAAGTCATTCGCAAATCTACCGCGGAGGGCCAACTTGAAGCCTAAAAAAACACATCCGCCATTGCACAAATTGAGTGAGCTAAAGGAGATGAGTCCCTCTCCCAGGTATATCTGAGGTAGGCATCTACAAGTCCTGGTTGCATATGAAGCCACAAATAAAATCTGTATACACAGAATCCCAACGTGCAACTCACAATAATTCATAAACATACATTTTTTCCAGACCTTCATGTTTGATTCCCTCTTATATGTTTGTGAAACGGAATTTCTAGAATCTAACCAAAGTGAATTGGAAAGTTCATGCCCTGGTGTGACGCCAGTAAAGGTAGTAATTCACTAAAATCAAAACACGGTTTAATCAGGCATGATTGTATATGAAACAAGCATGACCACTTTTCGACCATGTTAATTTAGGTCCATGCTGGAGTCTCACATTCCCGAGTGCGTTTCAAAATGTGTGTTAGATTGCTCCACTCTCGTGTAACTACGTGGGAACCAGCTAACTCTACTTGTAAGCCCCCCATATGAGGAGAAGGCATTTGAGTAGCCCGGTTATCCAGTAGGTCCTGGTTTGGACACCAGATGGGGGCCATGTGTGGCCTGATGGTTGGACAGCTTCAGATAGAGTTGGCACACCGCCAACTAGGCTACATGCAAGTGCGGGAAGGCATCCCTTGACTGACCGCACTGAGGGTAGACGGAGCATTTCTCAGGGCATCCCACTCTCGGGTTGCGGGGCCCGTTTGGAGCCTTAGATGATCCCGGATGGCTGTGGGCCGAACGGATGCCGTAGGATAGTTGCTCTGTTTTGCGCACCGGTTCTGTCGTATGGTCGGTGGCCTATTTCGGGGCCGACCCCCAGTCGACCGTTTTGGGCGGACTGGGTCGGCCACCCAATTGAGCCTAACCAACTACGACTGGTGGCTATATAAGAGCAAGCTCGTGAAGTCCATTTCGTCACTGGCTACAGCAACCTTGATTCCTTAGCATTCAGCCTCCGTCTTCTACTGTTTCCAGCACGCCATCGAAGCTTCTTTCACAGGAGCGCACGGTTAGAAGGCAGCGCCATCTATTGTATCAATTCTACAGTAATCAAATTTTTGATTCTCCATACTATCTTGTTTTCTCTCTTGCGTACGAGATCCTGTTATCTATTGAGCACAAACGTTGTATTATTTTCTTACAATGTGAACTTGTGAGATGCAAATTTGACACATTTGGTCGGCATTTCGCTTAGATATTCATGCTCTAGTTTTTTTTTTCCCAAGAAAAGTACTTCATTAAGTATGAATAAAAACCGTAGAGCAAGGTCAAGTGCGGGAGTACATTATGTCAAGCATGAGAAAAACCAGTTCAGAATGAGCAAACAAAAATCCCATGTGGCGACTGAAAATGCCACCTCATCCCTGAAGGAGAGTCTGAGAAGAAAGGAGAACCCTTCCAGACTCTGAGAAAAGCAACCCTCCTAGCAGTAGCAGTCTTGGAGGTTCCCTGTATGTTTTCCCAAATGGCCATCAAAGTGTGTATAGTATCTGCCCAGATATTGGCCATAGTCTGAGAAGGGTGAACCTGGGAGTTCTCCAAAGCCTCTGTACATCTGGCTCTCCAAATATTCCATGCTGTAATACTAGCCAGAATCTCCCAAGACGTGTCTATAGAAGCATGGGGAGCTCTAAATGGAGTAAACGGAACATCTCGGAGGGAGCATGACTCCACAAGGTATCTTCGAACAAAGAAAGTTGTGTCTGTGTCATGTCCCTCGAAGAAAGCCTGTGGACCAGTGAGTGACAACAAAGCAACTGATTTCCAGGTCATGAAGAAGGGTGCTCTATGAAAAATTCAAAGTATCCTAGCAACACCCTTCCAAATCGTCCTCGCCTGAGTGCACTCCCAAAGGCAGTGCTGCACTGACTCAACCGCTAAGTGGCATCGAGGACATGTAGGGTCAGCCGCGAACTTGGATCTCCACAAGTTCACTGCAATCCCTCCATGAATAATAAGCCAGATGAATAACGTGATTTTCCTATTCCTGAGGGATTTCCAAAGTCTCCTCCAAAAGTTTTTCTACACCTCTGCAGAAATCTGAAAAGTATCCCAATGAGGAGCTCTAGAGGGCCTCCAACCTCTACAACTGAGCTGGAATCTCCTGACATTTCTAACCGTGTAACGACAAGGGGATGCTATTCTCTCGGTGCCTTGCATCTATCCACTCCCATTCCCCCAGATCCCACTGCAGGGATCTAATAGGGGAACCTCCATACAACCAAAGCCTCCAAGATCCAAGGGCCAGAAGAACGGGGTCTTGATCAAGATACCATTGTGAGTCTCTACCCATCTCCATGTATCCTGCAATCCTGACAGGCTGAAAAGGAGCCTCCAAGAGAATGTCCTCTGAAGATCTGTGGAGTCTGTCTCCTGCATGAACCTGAAAGACAAGGGTATCCTCATGTGCATCCCGCAAGGCTATAACCTGCAGAGGGATACCTGTCCTCGTAAAAGCCCCCAACCAGGTGGACTCCAAAATAGGCAAATGGTCTGTATCCATCCACTCCACTGGTATGGCTGCATCTATCTGCTGCATCCTGGCTGCAATTCCTCTGAGGTGACTAACTGAACGAACTCTCTGATCCTCTGGAAGCATTCTGAAAGCTTTCCAAGCACCCACCGTGGATGCAGGGCCCAACTCCCATCTAGAGCACTGCATGTAGTGTGACATGCCCAGTGATCTACCATGCTCATCTAGTATGCAATCATTCCACATGACGGGCTGCTTGTCAATTTCTTCACGAGAGGAGGGTGGAACTCTCCGAAGAGTACTTCTAAAGTTGTCCCAAGCTTTCAGAATGGCAGCCATGAGAGGGGAGGTAGGAGATCTGAGATGGGCTGACGTAAAGATCCATCTAGGGCTGTCCATCCAATCCCCTCCCTGAGAAGGTGTGCATGTCTGTATACTGCGTAAGAAAAAATCCTTCCATGACTCCTGATCAGGCATCAAACCTCTGACCACCATCTTGCAGAGCAAGGCTGTACACTGTAAGTATGGATCAATAATATTGAGACCCCCTTCCTCAGTGGGGGTAGAATAAGAGTCTCTCCCAAGCCACTCTGGCTATCACATCTGAAGTGCCCTCTAATCCACTCCACAAAAAATTCCTGATAGGTCTCTTGAGCTGAGTGATACTGCTTGTAGATCGGCACCAACAAGAACAGACACACCAGGTTGTAGCCAACAGTACCTAGTTTACAACCACCACTCTGGATGCAAGGTCAAGTCTGGGCCGAACTCCAAAATAGGAGTTTCCTCCTGATGCTCTCCAACACGGGAGCGAACTGCTATGCTGGAGAAATGCCCACCCCAACCTGGTATCCAAGATACTTGACGGAGACACCCCTCTGATTCCAAGTAAAGCTAGTATCAGCACCCCAATCTGGAGTGTCCTCATCACTAATCAAAAAACCATTGGATTTGTTCCAGTTAATGTGAGCCCCTTCTGCAATGCAAAACAAATCCAAGGCTATCCTGAAAGAGGTGAGTGTCTGTGGAGTGACATCCAAAAAAATAGCTATGTCATCTGCCAGCTCACTGTCCAGCAACTCTTCCTGTCTCAACGAAGTCTCAGCCCAAAAATATCAGCTTGAGCTCTAATATAGAGGCTCATAGCTTCAGCTACAAATAAGAATAGAAAGGGGGATAGAGGGCATCCCTGTCGGACTGATCTTTTTTTTTTGCAAAAAAGAGACTTCTATTAAGTAAGAAAGAAACTCGCTAGAGCAAGCTCTGTGCGGAAATACAACATGCTAAGCATGTAATAAAAAACACCTCAGAAGAATGAGGTAGAAAGAAACCAAGGCTGAGGCTGAAAATGCCAACTCAACCTTCTAGAAGTCTTAGCAAGGAAGGGAGAGTCTCTCCAATCCCTGAGAAAAAAAAACTCTCCTGGAGGAGGCTTCTCGAGAGGATCCTTGCATGGTTGCCCATATGGCCATCAGAGTGTGTACCGTATCTGTCCAAGTACTGGCCAAGATCTGAGAAGGGTGAACCTGAGAACCCTCCATAGCCTCAGTGCATCTAGCTCTCCAAATGTGCCATGCTGCAATGCTAGCTAAAACCTCCCATGGAGAGTCAACCGAGGAATGAGCAGCCCTGAAGAGAGTGGCCGGAACATCCTCTAAAGAGCACGACTCCACAAGGTGTCGTCAAAATGTGTAGAGCCCAAGACGAGTCATGTCTCTCGAAGAAAACCTGGGCCCCCGAAAGAGTGAGCCAAGCCACTGATCCCCAGGTCATATAGAAGGGGAGGTGAACAAAGAGCATTTAGTTTGCAAGCTGAAGAAGAGTCTCCATGGTCTTAAGCAAGCACCTAGAGAATGGTATCAGAAGTTTGATGCATTCGTTCGGTCCTAGGGTTTTAGAAGGAGTGAAATTGATCACTGCCTCTACACTTAAAGGGCTAAGGATAATAGCCTAATAATCCTGGCACTATATGTGGGCTAATGTAATGTGATTACCAATCTGCTCCCAAAAAGTAATAAAAAAAGAAGGGGTAAGTCCATCCGAACCTGGGCACTTGCCCTTGTGAAGGGCAAGTAATGCAGTCTTGAATTCTGCATTGGTGAAAGGTGCATCAAGAGAAACATACATCTCATCCTTCTCCAATACAGGGATACACTGCCAAATAACCTCTCTGGCATCATCTATGGCCTGTGTGCCCGGATCTGCCGTAAAAAGGGATGCAAAAAAATCTGAAGCTACATGCATGATGGCATCAGGATCTGACTATAACACCCCGTCTGAGTCAACAAGCTGCGAGACACTATCTCTACTATGTCTAGGCCCATGAGTAGAGAAAAAGTATTTGTTGACCCTGCCACCCATCCGAATCCAAAAGGATTCCCATGCATGAAAGGCATACTCTGCTCTATGATCCAACAATATTTGTAAAAGAGCCCTTGCTGCAGCAAGGCAACCCTGAATCCAAGCATTTGTGGGTCTCTTTTGCTCTTCCCTTTGAAGGGACGCTAACAGCTGGCGTATACCAATCTTACGTCTCCTGGAATCAGTGATTGTATGATAATAGTCACTAATTCCGGATAGGGCTGAAGCTACCTGAGATGGGCGGACAACTCCACCCTGTATGTGAGAAACCCAAATCTGTAAAATATCCTCCGTGAGGCTCTCCTCTGCATAAAAAGCATCCGGAATCCTGACACTGGCAGAGCGTCCTCTCTGATGAGGCTCAAGAATCTACAATACCACTGGAAAATGATATGAGGTGGGAACCCCAATAGAAATGCATACAAATCTACCTCTGTCAAGTGTCCAATTGTCGACATAAAATCTGTCAATACATGCATGGATGGGCATGTGTACTCTCCTGTTCGACCAAGAGTACAGGAGTGACTGTGGCATAACATGAAAGGCATCATCAAACCAAGTGTCCTTGCCACTATACTGAAAGAGAAAGGCATCCTAGGATGCCCTCTCCAAAGAATGAACTCCACCCTGTCTGCCTCCCTTTTTGTCTAATGGCAACTCAACCATGTTGAAATTGCCACCAATGATCCAAGAATCTGCAATGGGGGCCCAAGATAGTAACTCCTTCCAAAAGGAGACTCGCTCCCCTCTGTTGTTGGGGGCATACAGATTGAGAAGACCAATCTTACGCCCTCCAATCAAAATAATGATCCATTGAGCTCTGGAGAGGGAGATAATACCATGACCAGCAACCAAGGGTAGAATAGAAGGAGAGACCGAAATGCAAGTACCTCCCCTTGTGCCCATAGTAGGCAACCAGAAGGCATGTCCTGAAAGAAGTTTGCTAGACTTAGAGCAATCACTGGCATCTAACTTGTGTTCCTGGATAAAAAGGATATCAATAGCACCTCCAGTGACACCTGGATGAAGCTAATTCCGGATCAGCTTCCTACGACGACGGTGTGGAACTCCACCTAGGCCCTGTATGTTCCAGCTGAATATCCTCATCAATAGGAGGATGTTGGGTGGAAAGGCTTGCCCGACCTAGTAGAGGAGACCAGCTTCCCCTGGGCCGAAACACTCCTGCTGAGGGCAAGAAACTCAACAGGTGAAAGGATCCCCACACCTGCTAAGGGGGAGGCCCTATCAAAAGGAATCCCAATGACCGGGACCCCTAAGGTGGAGGGCACAAACTCCTTATCATCCATGAAAGTCGCCGAGTCTACCAGTGCCGAAAAAGAGTTCTTGAGAAGCAGGTCTGGCCAAGGAGTGCAAAGAAGACCTGCACTCGTGGAAGATGGAGGAGAAGGACCTACGAGGCCTCTATCAGTAGAACTGGAGCTAGGGGCTGAGGAGGCCTGTGTGGCTAGGCTGAAGAGGAATTTGGAGTCCTCATCTGTGCATGTATTCCCTCGATCGTCCTGACTGTGGTAGGAACACTCTGTGGGGAAGAAGTATCGGTAAACCCCCTCATGATCAGAAACCAAAGTGACTGGGGCTGGTACTAGTGCATCTAAAGGCCCCTCCTGATGTGGAACTGTAGTGTCTGGGGCTGCAGCAACATCTACCTCTCGAGTCTGGATGGCGTCTCTCTGAACCGGATCAAAGGTCTCTTCCTGAGGTAAGGGAACCGCTCTGATCACTCTTCATCGTGGTACTGGGTGTGCTGCGGGCTTTGGACGCCCTGCTGCCCCTGGTGGTCCTGGGGTGCGCAAAGCAGGGCGCCCTGCTACTCCTGGTGGTCCTGGAGTGCGTGAAGGAGCCGCACCGGAAGACCTCTTCGGTCTTTTTCTCTTCCTGCACTGGTCCTGTCTACCTGCAATCTCGACTCTCTGTCGAGAGAGAGAGCCATTTGGGCGCTGAAGCATGATGTGGTCATCTGAGATGTTAGGGTCACAGACAATGACCCTAACTCGAGCTGGCTGCCTCTGCTGAGGAAGAAGGCATGCTAGGAAGGGGGGGGATCTCAGTGACCACTCCGAATGTGGCTCCGATAGTAGCAAGAAGCCGATGGTATACCTCAGGAAGACCAGGAAATCTAATGAACAGTGATGTGACCTGATTGTCCTCCTTGACCGCGGATCGAAGCCCAAGGTGTAGGGCAAAAGAAAAATCCTCCTCAAACCCAAAGCTAGAGGATTAGCTTTGAGAACAAGGGCTGTGGACTCATGGGAGTCGAAAACCGCTTGGAAGAATCCACGTCCCAAAAGTCGAACATCTCTGAGGTGTGGGGCGAGATCTCCTGGTAACGCCGCCAGCATCCGTCTCTAGCCTGTGATCTGGAAGGGTGTGACCCAAAGATGCGGGCAAAAAGTGATGTGGATCCCTCTAGTTCCACATCTTTCTTGAGCTGCTGCAACTCGTCTTCTAAAAAAATGACGGTTCTCGCGGGCGGTGGAAGTGGACGAAGATTGGCTGAGTGGGGATCCATTCGCCAATCGATGTGAAAAGGCCCGATTCAAACACTGAAAAAGTTCCGTCCGTGAAACCGCTGCCCAGGACGCCCTGGAACACGAGCGTTGGAGGAAGGAGAACAGGAGAGGGTAGGAGAGAGGGGAAGAGGAGGAGAGGAAGCGGGGAGGCAGCAGCGGGGGGGGAGGAGGGGGGCGGGGGAGAGGAGGCAGAGGGAGGTGGAGGGGAGCTGCGGGTTATGAAGGGAAGGGGGGCGGGGAGGGGCTGGCTGGGAGGGAGAGGGTGGGCGGGGGAGAGGAAAGGAGGGGACAGGGCGCGGGGGAGGGGGCGGGTGGGAGAGCGGGCGAGGGGGCTGGCAAGGGGGAGAGGGAAGGCGGGTAGGGGGAGAGGGTGGGCGGGGGAGAAGGAGGAGGGGGTGGGGGTGGAGGAGAGGGGCGGGGGGGCTGGCGGGTGGAGGAGAGGGAGGGTGAGGAGGAGGAAGGGGAGTGGGAGGGTGAGAGAGGAGGGAGAGGGGGCTGGTAGAGGGGGAGAGGGTGGGCAGGGGAGGAGGAGGGAGGGGGCGGGGGTGGAGGATGGGGGCGGGGGGGTTGGCGGGTGGAGGAGAGGGAGGGCGGGGAGGAGGAAGGGGAGCGGGAGGGTAAGGGAGGGGGGAGAGGGGGTTGGCGGGGAGGGAGAGGAGGGGGTGGGCGGGGGAGAAGGAGGGAGGGGGCGGGGGGGCTGGCGGGTGGAGGAGAGGGAGGGCGGGGAGGAGGAAGGGGAGTAGGAGGGTGAGGCAGGAGGGAGAGGGGGCTGGCGAGGAGAGAGGGAGAGGAGGAGAGAGGGAGAGAGGGAGAGGGGGCTGGCAAGGGGAGGGAGAGGGAGGGCAGCGAGGGTGAGGGAGAGGGAGACCCGGGGCTGGCTGAGAGAGGAGAGGGGGGGTGGGCAGCAGAGCTCACGGGGAGAGGAGCAGCTGAACAGCAGCCATGTCGTCGGACTGATCTGGAAATCTGAAACCTGTCTCCCCTGACTCCACCAATGAGTACCTGGCTATGGGCTGACCTGTAAAGAGCAGAAACCCCTCTTCTAGAAAATCCCAATCTACCCTGTCATATGCTTTTTCGAAGTCCAGGAGTAGAATTGCCAGTCTATGGCCCTCATGAATATCCCACTCAGAAGCCTCCCAAATGTTATAAAAAATGCTTCTACCATGGACAGCCTGTCTGCGTGTCATGTATAAGATTTGGCAGGATGGGCTGCAATCGCAGGCTGATGGCTTTCGCCAAGATCTTATACAAAGTGCCTAGTAAGGTGATCGGTCTCCACTGAGACACTAAATTTCTGCATCCTCCTTTTGGGATAAGATGAATGAGACCCTCCGAGAGTGAGTTCGGCATCTCACCCAAGTCCCAAACGTCCTGCAGAGCTGAGGTGATGCAATCCCCAATCTGATCCCAAAAAGTAATAAAAAAAGAAGGTGTAAGTCCATCTGACCTTGGACAACTACCCTTATGAAGGGCAATAAGAGCAGTCCTGAACTCTATGTTACCAACATAAGAATATGCTGCCAAACAACCTGTCTAGCATCAGCTCTAGCCTGTGAATCAGGATCTGCAGTCAGAAGGGAGGCATAGTAATCTGAAGCAATATGATGATGGCATATGGGTGTGTTTGAAGTACCCCGTCTAAGTCAGTAAGCTGCGAAACACTCTCTCTACTATGTCTCGAGCCAAGAGTAGAGAAGAATTGCTTGTTGACTCTACCTCCGATCTGCGTCCAAAAAGACTCTCTGGCATGAAAGGCATACTCTGCTCTTTGATCTAAAAGTATCTGAATGAGCCCTTACTGCAGCAAGGCGCTCCTGAATCCAAGCATCTGTAGGCTGTTTCTGCTCTTCTCTTTGGAGGGCTGCCAGCTGCTAGCGAATGGCAATCTCTCACCTGCGAATCTCATTTCTCCTGAAACTAGCAATAGAATGATAAAAGCTCCTAAAGTCAGTGAGGGCTGCAGCCACATCTGACGGGGACGACAGTCGCCCACCTTGCAGGTGAGAAACTCAAATTCGTAGCACTGCCTCTGTGAGGCCCTCCTCTGCATATAAGGCATCTGGAATCCTGATACTGGTAGAGCAGCCTCTTGAGGCTCTGAAACTACCAAAACAGCCCAAAAATGATCTGAAGTGGATACCCCAACGCTGATGCATACTGTCCCACCTCTGTCCAGTGCCCAATCATTCACATAAACTTTGTCAATCCGTGTGTGGATAGGCATCCTTACTCTCCTATTCGACCAAAAGAACAGAAGAGACTGTGGCTGAGTGTGAAAAGCATCATCATACCAAACATCTCTGCCACTGAACTGAAAAAGGAAGGCATCCCATGTTGCTCTCTCAAGGGAGTGAATGCCACCTTCCCTACCCCCTCTTTTGTCTAAAGGCATCTCAACCATGTTGAAATCGCCCCCAATAATCCAAGAATCTGCAATATGGGACCAAGAGAGCAACTCCTTCCAAAGGAGGACACGATCCCCTCTCAAGTTGGGTACATAAAGGTGAAGAAAGCCAACCTTACGCCCACCAATCAGCAAAATAACCCACTGTTCTCTAGAGGGGACTATGACTCCGTGTCCAATGACCAAGGGGAGCATCGAAGAAGAGATAGAAATGCAAATGCCTACCCTGGTGCCCAAGGCAGGTGACCAAAAAGTATGGCCAGAAAGAAGCTTACCTGACTCGGCACAATCTCTACCATCCAGCTTATGCTCTTGGAGCATAAGGATATCAATGGGGCCACCTAAAACACATGGATGGAGTTGGTTATGAATCAGCTGCCTACGGTGACGATGAAGTATACCACCAAGGCCCTGAACGTTCCAACTAACGATCCTCATCGACAGGAGGAGGAGGCCGGGTGAAAGGTCCTACCTGCCCTAATGGTGGAGAAAATCCTCTCCTCTGAAAGAGTTCTCTTGTCAAACGGAGGGAAATCAACTGGTGAAAGAAACTCCACTCTAGCAAAGGGGGAAGCCCTGTCCAATGGAATCCCAATAACCGGTTACCCCAGGGTAGAGGGTACAAACTCCTCTATCTCAAACTCTGCCAAATCTGCCAGTACTGCAAAGGAGTTCCCGTAAGAGGGAACTGGCATAGGAGTGCGAAGAATCCCTGCACTCGAGGGAGTAGGAGAAATAACCCCCTTACCTCTATCAAGAGGTGAAGTGTGACTAATAGAGGGAGGGGGCTGATCAGGAACATTAGTGATAGGACCTGAAGAAATGGGTTGCCCCTCCTGATGAGCAAGTGGGAGGACTGGGGCAACCACATCTACGCCTGAAACAATTACAGGAATATCACCTGTCTCTAACTGAGAATGGTCCGAGGTGCCTCGTAGAGGTGGCGGAGTGTCAGCAACCCTCACAGGCATCCAACAGGGGACGACAGGAGCAGGATGTGTTGATCGTTTTGTGCGCGCTGAAGAAGAGGGTCCAAGTCTACGGGCTGGTCCCAAAGGTCCTGGGTGAGAAAGGGGGGCTTTGGCAGCGTGTGTAGAAAAAGTAGGATGAGAAGCTGAAATAAACCGTTTGGGCCTTTTCTTTTTCCTTGGGCAATCTCTGGTGAAGTGCCCAAGGGTCCTGCAAATCCTACACTGATCCTATCTCCCAGTAACCTCGACTCTTTGTCAAAAAAAGGAACCATCTGGTTGTTGAAGCATAATGTGATCATCTGTAATATCAGGGTCAGAGACGATGACCCTGACTCGTGGCACCCCATCCGATCTGACAGCCTCTGCCGCTGAAGAGGACATGCCAAGGAGGGGGGGGATCTCTGCGACCAACCCAAAAGTGGCTCCTATGGACGGTAAGAGTCGATGGTAAACCTGAGGAAGGCTAGGGAATCTGATGAAAAGTGAGGTAACCCTGCCATCTTCCTCTAGCGGATCGAAACCCAAAGTGAAGGGTGTCAAAAAGATCCTCCTGGAGCTCAATGCCAAGGGACTAGTCCTGAGTACTAAACCTGCTGACTCTGGAGAATCAAAGACCACCTGGAAGAACCCTCGCCCAAGCAGATGAACATTGGTGAGGTGCCCTACGAGGTCTCCAGGTAAAGCCGAAAGTATCCAATCCCTAGCCTGTAGCCTGGAAGGGTGGGAACCGTGGATGCGAGCAAAGAGTGAGGTAGCGTACTCATGTTCTGAATCTGTCTTGAGCTGCTGAAGCTCGTCTTTGGAAAAGGTAACCATTCTTGCGGCTGGTGGAAGCGGTCGAGGATTGGCTGAATGGGAACCCATTCGTCAATCAAGGTGGAAAGGCCGACACAAACACAAAGATGCTCAGTCCGTCCGAAAACCTGCTACTGGGAAGAGAGATTCTCTCAGAGAGGGCTGAAGAGGGTGGAGGGGGGGGGGGCAGGCAAGGGAGGGGCAGGGTAGGGAAGGAGGGGAGGGGGAGTGAAGGAGGGAGGAGCTGAGGCCGGGGGAGGGGCTGAGGAAGGGGCGGAGGAAGGGAGGGAGAAGCGGGGGGTAAGGAGGGAGGGGCAGCGGAGGGGTAGGGAGAGGTGGGGAAGGGGAATCGGGGGTTGGGAGGGAGGGGCGGGTAGGGGGAGCGGAGAGTAGGGAGGGAGGGGCAGCGGGGGGTAGGCAGGGAGGGGCAGGGAGGGGGAGCGGAGAGTAGGGAGGGAGGGGCAGGTAGGAGGAGCGGAGATTAGGGAGGGAGGGGAAGCGGGGGGTAGGGAGGGAGGGGAGTGGGAGAGGGCAGCGGGAGAGGGAGGGAGGGGAGCGGGAGCAGCAGGAGAGGGAGGGATGGGAGTGGGAGAAGGCAGCGGGGGAGGGAGCAGCAGCCCGGGAGGAGGGGCTGGCAGGGAGAGGAGGAGGGAGGGGAAGGGAGGGGAGGGGAGGGAGGGGAGAGGGGTGCAGGATGGAGGGGCAGCAGGGAGCAGCTCAAACGGGGAGCTCAGGAGCTCACTCAGGCCACGAAGATTTCTAAAGAGCTTCATGCTCTAGTTGAATTCATTCATGGTGGAAATCAAGCTGAAATGTCACTTTTTTTTTCTACATCAAATGTCATGGGATATCTGTCACTAGAGGGTTCATTTTTAACTGTTGGCCTTTAGAACCAAATCATTCATACCTCGTCTCCCTATCCTCATCAATGTTGACCCTCAAAAGTCAACTCTAACACGGACCAGACCATGACTATTATTCTTTAAACTAGCCTCTTTCTCCCAACAAGGACAAGACCATGACTCGTAATAACATTTTTGTGCTCTTGCCTAGCTTGCAAGAACACTTCATTGTTGAAGCTTGTCCTTCATGGCTAAGAAGATTCTTACCTTGTACCATGTCATGGGTTGATATGTAGGTGGTGGTTGCTCCAATGTCCACTTGACATTCAGGGTCTCACTTTCTGAGTTAAGTCGTAACTCTTCACCCTTCAAACCGATCTGTTTACAAATGGCAGATTTGTGGATTAGCTTCCTCCATACAGTCTGTTAGTAACCTTGCACAATCATATATGCTTGTGATAATTATCAAAATCTTTTATTTCCATAAGATTCAAGGGAATTTTCAATGACTCAAGTGGAAACAAGGAGACTAATGCATAACAAAACCACTTTTGATTTGCAAAGGGAGTCAGTTCTTTAAATCCTTGTCCTTATTGTTCAGGCTTATTGTGCCTGGTTCTTTCTATTATTAAATTTGCATACATATCTCCTCATGACTTATGTACGTTGCATGGCTAAAAGTGTGCATTCATTCATGTTTGTTTCATCTTTCAAACCTGATAGGTCCATTGTCCAGATGAAAGATCTATTCTTCCATTTCCGGAAACGTCTATCAACGCAACAGGTCCATCAATTCCAGCCCCCGCAGTGTCAAAGAAGGAACCATAATTCTATGACAAAACAAAACAGATATTAGAATATCATAGGTCTTGACTAGAGATTGTGGTGTTGAATTTATCTAGATGCCTTAAATATATTTTGGTAATTCAAGGTTACAATATTTCACCTTCAATCCAACAGTTGTGCTTAAAAGAGAAATATAGTTATTGCCATCTTGTAGTTTCAAAGGGACTTGCAGCTGAAAATCTGAGCTTGGATAGCTTCCATATCCATTACCTGCCCATTTAAACACTAAAATGTTTGCAAGAGAGCCTCACACTTTGGCACCTTTATACTTTGACAAAAAAGAAAACAATGAGGGATATTTACACACATATATTATATATCTACACACGTGTAGAGAGAGAGAGAGAGAGAGAGAGAGAGAGAGAGAGACATACATACATATTTATATTTATTCATTTATTCACTTATGGATGTATTTATTCATACATATATTATATATTTGCACACTTCGGCACCTTTATACTGTGAGAAGAAATAATGAGGGGGACTTGGAATCTCTACACAGGTGGCAATGTATTTGAAGAACCTATATTGCTCTAATGTCTTTACCTAAAAGTTCTCCATTTACAAAAACAAGCATCGAATGCCCTAGTGACTTTATTGAGATGCTTGGCCTGGCACGGCTTTTCAGAAATGTACTGTTGATCTGAACACTGCAAGCAATGACCAAACGGTCAGCAATCCTTAAACAATACATTTGGCGGTCTCTATAGGCTTTCCAGAAAAAAATAGTAATTGTAAAGATCATGAGATCACCTTTTTGTGTACCACAAATAGTCGGTTACATCTTTCGTAGTATTGATTTGATCCCTGAACCCTGTGATATTGAAGGCATTGTTTCCCCACACTCCTATTGGTTCTTTATAATATCTCCATGCTAATGATGAATGTGATTGATTGTATGATGGGACCACATACTTTGGATTTACAGCTTGCATATTCATCACAGAAGTCTGTGTCTTGACCTGTGTAAGCAAAGATTTCTTGATCAGGGCACAGAAAGCGACTTGCAAAGAAAGTTGGATTGCTTTGAAATATGAGAGATGTGTATATCAGTATGTGCACTCACCTTTGCAGTGTTGAATGCCACATTCTTGCAGTCAGGTAATATACTGACTGACCAAGCTGGAAGAACATAGAGTGTACCATTAAAAATGAACTTTTGCATCTCGCTTTTCTTCTTTATTTGCAAGGAAAGCGGAACAGCGATTTCCTTTGGTCATATAGACATGCCCCTGGTTTCTCGTCAAAAATGGCATTAAAAAAACATTTAGCTCGTCATGTGCAAAATAGAAACAAAGGACTGCATGTGCACAAAATGTTATCTACTTGAGAGTGCTTTTTTCTAATGTTTATTAACAGACACCATATTTTGGTATCTACTACAAGCAGAAAAAATAGCTTATGTTCAAGAATCCTTTATTCAAATAAAACAAGTTCCTAGCTACAATGAGGATCGATAACTTTAAGAAATCTGAAATGGAATGTAATTTGTTGACTTCTATTGCAAGTTCCTAGCTACAATGAGGATCGATAACTTTAAGAAATCCTGAAATGGAATGTAATTTGTTGACTTCTATTGTTAAAATATAGTGTTTAGGGGTGCATCAAGTCCTGAGCTGCTGCTCCTCCCCGTGAGCTACTGCCCTCCCCTCTCCCTCTCCTCCCTCTCCTCGCTGCCCCCCCCTCTCCCCCCCTCACTGCTCCTCCTCTCCCTCCCCTCTTGCCAGCCCCCTCTCCCTCTCCCTCCACCCTCCCTCTCCCCTTCCTCCTCTCCGCCCTCCCTCTCCCCCCCCCCGCTACCCCCTACCTCTCCCTCCCCGCCCAACCTCTCCCCCACCCGCCAGCCCCCCCGCCCCCTTCTCCTCCCCTGTCCCCTCCCCCGTCTCCCTCTCCCTAGCCAGCCCCCCCCCCCCCCTTGCCCCCCTCCCTCTCCTCCCTCCCTGCTGCCCCCTTCTCCTGCCCCTCCCGCTGCCCCTTCTTCTCCGCCCTCCCTCTCCCCCGCCAGCCCTTCTTCTCCCGCCCTCCCCCCCCCCCCCCCCTTCTACTCCCCCGCCCCCCCCCTTGCCCTCCCTCCCCCCCCGCTGCTCTCCCCCTCCCCGGTGCCCCCTTCTCTTCCGCCCTCCCTCTCCCCTGCACCCCCAGCCCCCCGCCTCCTCCCTCCCCCCCCCCCCCCTCCCTCCTCCCCCCCCCCCCCCCCCCCGCTGCTCTCCCCCCCAAGAAAAAAAGATTTAAAAAAAAAAAAAAAAAAACCTCCTCCCTCTCCCTCCCCGCCCCCTTCCTCCCTTTCTCAGCTCCCCAGGCCTCCCCCTCAGCCTACCTCCGTCTCCCCTCTCTTTCTCCTTCTTCCTGCCCCTCTCTTTCCCTTCCCTTCCCCTCTCTCCTACCCTCTCTTTCTCCTTCTTCCTGCGCCCGCGTTCAGGGCGTCCTGGGCAGTAGTTTCACGGACGGAGCTTTTTCAGTGTTGGAATCGGCCTTTTCACATCGATTGGCGAATGGATCCCCATTCAGCCAATCTCCGTCCACCTCCACCAACCGCAAGAACCGTCATTTTTTCAAAAGACGAGCTGCAGCAGCTCAAGAAAGATGTGGAATTAGAGGGCTCCACATCACTTTTCGCCCGCATCTTTAGGTCACACCCTTCCAGATCACAGGCTAGAGACTGGATGCTGGCGGCGTTACCAGGAGACCTCACCCCTCACCTCAAGGATATTCGACTTTTGGGAAGTGGATTCTTCCAAGTGGTTTTCGACTCCCACGAGTCCACAGCCCTTGTTCTCAAAGCTAATCCCTTGGCTTTGGGTTCGAGGAGGATCTTTCTTTTGCCCTACACCTTGGGCTTCGATCCGGTCGAGGAGGACAAGCAGATCACATCACTGTTCATTAGGTTTCCTGGTCTTCCTCAGGTCTACCATCGACTGCTTGCCACTATCGGAGCCACATTCAGAGTGGTCACGGAGATCCCCTTCCTTCCTGGCATGCCTTCTTCCTTGGCAGAGGCAGTCAGTGCAGATGGGGTGCCTTGTGTTAGGGTCATTGTCTTTGACCCTAACATCTCAGATGACCACATTATGCTTCAGCGTCCAGACGGCTCTCTCTTTCGACAGAGAGTCGAGATTTCAGGTAGACAGGACCAGTGCAGGATTTGCAGGACCCTTGGGAACTTTGCTAGAGACTGCCCAAGGAAGAGAAAAAGACCCAAGAAGTCTTCTGGTGCAGCTCCTTCACGTTCTACCACAACTGCACCTCCCCAGCACCCTGTACCACGCACTCCAGGACCACCAAGAGCAACAGGGAGCCCTGCTTCTCGCACCCCAAGACCACTAGGGGCAGCAGAGCGCCCAATGCCCGCAGCAGACCCAGTACCACGATGGAGAGCTATCAGAGCGGCTCCCTTACCTCAGGAGGAGACTTTTGATCCTATTCAAACAGACGCCTTCCAGACTCCAGAGGTGGACGTTGCTGCAGCCCCAGACACTACAGCTCCACATCAGGAGGGGCCTTTAGATCCACCACCCCAGTCACTTTGGTCTCTGACCCCTTGGTTTCTGACCACGAGGGGACTACAGGTACTTCTTCCCCGCAAACTGTTCCTGCCACAGTCAGGACAACCGAGAAAGTGCAGGCGCAGATGAGGGCTCCTGATTCCTCTTCACCCCAACCACAGGCCTCCTCAACCCCTAGCTCCAATTTTGCTGATAGAGGCCTGGCAGGTCCTTCTCCTCCATCTTCCACGAGTGCATGTCTTCTTCGCACTCCTCGGCCAGACTTGCTTATCAGGAATTCTTTTTCGGCACTGGCAGATTCAGCGACTTTCATGGATGATGAGGAGTTTGTGCCCTCCACCTTAGGGGTCTCGGTCATTGGGATTCCTTCTGACAGGGCCTCCCTTTCAGCAGGTGTGGGGATCCTTTCACCTGTTGAGTTTCCTACCCTCGGCAGAAGTGTTTCGGCCCAGGGAAAGCCGGTCTCCTCTACTAGGTCGGGTAAGCCTTTCCATCCAGCATCCTCCTGTCGATGAGGATAGTCAGCTGGAACATACAGGGCCTAGGCGGAGTTCCACACCGTCGCCGTAGGCAGCTGATCCGGAACCAGCTTCATCCAGGCATCACTGGAGGTGCTATTGATATCCTTTTTATCCAGGAACACAAGCTGGATGCCAGTGATTGCTCTAAGTCTGGCAAACTGCTTTTAGGACATACCTTGTGGTCGCCTGCTATGGGCACAAGGGGAGGTACTTGCATTTCGGTCTCTCTTTCTAGTCTCCCCTTGGTTGCTGGTCATGGTATTATCTCCCCTTCTAGAGCTGAATGGATCATTATTTTGATTGCAGGGTGTAAGATTGGTCTTCTCAATCTTTATGCTCCCAACAACAGAGGGGAGCGGATCTCCTTTTGGAAGGAGTTACTATCTTGGGCCCCCATTGCAGATTCTTAGATCATTGGTGGCAACTTCAACATGGTTGAGTTGCCTTCAAACAAAAAGGGAGGCAGACATGGTGATATTCATTCTTTGGAGAGGGCAGCCTGGGATGCCTTTCTCTTTCAGTTCAGTGGCAGAGACACTTGGTTGGATGATGCCTTTCATATTATGCCACAGTCACTCCTGTACTCTTGGTCGAACAGGAGAATACACATGCCCATTCATGCACGGATTGACAGATTTTATGTAGACGATTGGCACTTGACAGAGGAGGATCTGTATGCATTTCTACTGGGGTTTCCACCTCAGATCATTTTCCAGTGGTGTTGCAGATTCTTGAGCCTCATCGAAGAGGACGCTCTGCCAGTGTTAGGATTCCGGATGCTTTTTATGCAGAGGAGAGCCTCATGGAGGATATTTTACAGATTTGGGTTTCTCACATACAGGGTGGAGCTGTCCATCCATCTCAGGTAGCTGCAGCCTTATCTGGAATTAGTGACTATTATCATTCAGTCGCTGATTCTAGGAGACTTTAACATGGTTGAGTTACTGTCAGACAAAAAAGGGGGTAGAGAAGGAGGACTTCACTCTTTGGAGAGAGCAGCTTGGGATGCCTTTCTTTTTCACTACTGTGGCAGAGATACTTTGTTGGACGATGCCTTTCTTATTCAGCCACAGTCCCTTCTGTTCTCTTGGTTGAACAGGAGGCAGCAGATGCCTATTTATGCACGTATTGACAGATTCTATGTAGATGATTGGGCACTTGACAAAGGTGGATCGGTATGCATTGCTGCTGGGATCTCCACTTCAGACCACTTTCCTGTTGTGCTGGCTATCTCAGAGCCTCACCTGAGAGGCTGATCTACCAGCATCAGAATTCCAGATGCCTTGTACACAGAGGAGGACCTTATAGAGGCAGCCCTGCAGATATGGGTTTCTCATGTCTAGGGTGGGTAGCCATTGCCATCATAGGTAGTTGCTGCCCTTTCTGGTATTAGCAACTTCTACCTCTCAGTTGCTCGTACAAGGAGATGAGATATTCTCAGACGTGAGATTGGTGTTCGCCAGCAGTTGGCAGCTTTGTAGAGGGAAGAGCAGAAACGGCCTTCAGATGCTTGGATTCAGGAGCGCCTTGCTACAGCAAGGGCTCATCAGCAAGTATCACTTGATCAGAGAGCAGAGTATGCCTTTCATATGCACGGGAGTCCTTCTGGATTCAGATGGGTGGCAGAGTCAATAAACACTTTTTCTCTACTCTTAGCCCTAGACATAGTAGAGAGAGTGTATCCCAACTTATTGACTCACATGGGGTTTTACAGACAGATCCTGATGATGTCATGCGCATAGCTTCAGATTTTTATGCCACACTTCTTACTGCTGATCCTGAGACACGGGATAGAGAGGATGCTAGACAGGTTATTTGGTGGAGCATCCCTTTGTTCGTGCTAGAAGAGGCTGCCCGTGAGGGGCCCTGCATGCTAGCCCATATGGCTATCAAAGTATGAACCGTGTCAGTCCAAATACCCGTGAACACCTGTGATGGGTGTATCTGGGTGCCATCCAAGGCCTCAGTACATCTGGCTCTCCAAATGTGCCAAGAGGAAATGCTAGCCAAAATCTCCCAAGAGGTGTCCACTGAAACTTGAGAAGCTCTGAAGGGCGTAAGTGGCACATCCTGCAGAGAGCAGGGCTCTATCACCTGCCGGCGGACCGACAGTGCCCAAGAAGAAGGCTCACCCTCATAAAACACCTGGGGGCCGGTAAGAGATAACCATGCGACCGAGCCCCAAGTCATGAAGAAAGGGGAAGTGTGAAAGATGCTAGGTATCCGAGCAACCCCTTTCCAAACAGTCCTCGCTTGACTGTAGTCCCAAAGGCAATGTCACACTGACTCCTCTGCAGAATGACATCGAGGACAAGTGGGATCAGCCCCAAACCTTGATCTCCACAGGTTCACTGCAATCCCTCCATGAATAGAAAGCCAAAAGAAAAGAGTGATCTTTCTATTTCTGAGGGATTTTCAGAGCCACCTCCAGAAATTTCTACGCAAATCTGCGGTGATGAAGAAGCTTTCCCAATGGGGGGCTCTGGAGGGGATCCAACCCCTATTGTTCAGCTGAAACCTCCTGGCATTACCAACCGTGAAACGAAAGAAGGGAATCCCCCTCTCTCGGTGCCCATGATCTATCCACTCCCACTCTCCTGGGTCCCACTGCAAGCACCTGATAGGTGCACCTCCATATAACCACAACCTCCAGGATCCCAAGGCCAAAAACAAAGGGTCGGGGTCTAAGTACCACTGCAAGCCCGCTCCATGGTCCACAAAACTAGCAATCCTGACAGGCTGAAAGGCAACCTCAAGAAGAATGCCATCCTTGGAAGTAGATAGTAAACCTCCATCCCCAACATCAAGGCGAGGATGATTTGGATGGGGGTAGCCACGATTTTCAGTCACTTTGCCCACTCCCCATTCTTTATGACATGGGGCTCAGTGGCTTGGATTTCTCTTATAGGGCCTCAGGTATTCTATGAGAGACTTAACTCCTCTCGGGCCATTTTGGTTCGATGTCATCAGATTGAGTCCTGTTCGTTGGATGTGGTACCACACCTTCCTTTTACAGATGTACATGCCTCTGTGGATACTCCTTGGGAGATTTTAGCGAGCATAGCATCCTGGCATATCTGAAGAGCCAGATGCATAGAGGCTATGGAGGGTACTCAGGTTCATCCCTCGCACACTTTGGCTAGGATCTGGACAGACACTGTACATACTTTGATGGCCGTATGGATGAGTATACAGGGAGACTCCCGTGCAGCCTCAGCTTGGAGGGCTTCTTTCTTCAGGGAAAGGAAGGATTCTCCTTTCTTCTCTGAGACTCCTAAAGGGTTGAGGTGGCACTTTCAGCCTCAGCCTTGGTTGTTTTCCACCTCACTTTGAGGGGGGTTTTATTTATCCTCATGATTTCATGATGTTGTATTTTCGCTCAGAGCTTGCTCTAGCGAGTTTTTTTCTTAATTAATAGAAGTCTCTTTTTTGGGGAAAAAAAAATTATGCCAAAGGACTGCAAAAGTCAGAAAAGCCCTAAATTCTGAAAATTAGGGTTTTTGTTAAAAGGTTGGGTTTGGAAAAAAACTGGTTGAAATGTGCAGAGTTATAACCCCAAGTGCAGCTCAGGCCTAAAATTCCAAAAAATTTCCGAGAAATTGGAAAGAAATTTGAAAATGCGAAATCATGATAGTTTTTTTTTTTTTTTTTCCATGAAAAAGACTTCTATTAAGTAAGAACAAAAACCCGCGAGAGCAAGCTCAAAGCGGAATACATCATGAAATCATGAGGATAATAAAAAAACCCCTCAGAGTGAGGTGGAAAGAAGCCAAGGCTGAGGCTGAAAGTGCCATCTCAACCCTGTAGTAGATTCAGAGAAGACAGGAGAATCCTTCCATTCCCTGAAGAAAGAAGCCCTCCTAGCTGAGGCTGCACGGGAGTCCCCTTGCATACCCGTCCATACGGCCATCAGAGTGTGTACGATGTCTGTCCAGATACTAGCCAATGTGTGCGAGAGATGAACCTGCGTACCCTCCATAGCCTCTGTGCATCTGGCTCTCCAGATATGCCTAGGCTGCTATGCTCGCTATAATCTCCCAAGAAGTATCCACAGAGGCATGTACAGCTGTAAAAGGACGGTGTGGAACCACATCCAACGAACAGAACTCAACCCGATAACGTCGAACCGAAATGGCCCGAGAGGAGTCAAGTCCCTCATAGAAAACCTAAGTCCTGTAAGAGAAAGCCAAGCCACCGAGCCCCAAGTCATAAAAAGTGGGGAATGGGCAAAGTGACTGAAGATCCTGGCTATCCCCATCCAAATCAATCTCGCTTGTCTGCAATCCCATAAGCAATGCTGAATAGACTCCGAAGCAGAAAGGCAACGAGGGCAAGTAGGGTCGGCGGCTCCGAATCTGGACCTCCAAAGGTTCACTGCAATCCCTCCTTGGATAGAAAGCCAAAAGAAGATAGTGATCTTTCTATTCCTGTGGGATTTCCAGAGCCTCCTCCAGAAGTACCTCTGCTGATCCGCAATAATACCAAAAGTCTCCCAATGAGGAACTCTGGAGGGTCTCCAGCCTCTACTACTGAGCTGAAATCTCCTGGCATTACTGACCGTGTAACGAAAGAAGGGGATGGTCTTCTCTCGATGCCCCGCGTCAATCCACTCCCACTCTCCGGGGTCCCACTATAAATACCTGATGGGAACTCCTCAATAGAGCCAGAGCCTCCAAGACCCGGTGGAGAGTAACTGGGGGTCAGGGTCTAAGAACCACTCTGAATCTGATCCCTGCATCAAAAGGCCTACAACCCTGATAGGCTGAAAAGCAGACTCAAGCAAGATGTCCTCTGTAGATCTGAGCACTCTGCCACCATCCTGGACACTGAAAACCAAAGCATCCTCCTGTGCATCTCGGAAGGCTAAGACCTGAAGTGGAACCCCGCCTCTCGAGAAAGTACCTGCCCAAGTAGAGGAAGTGAGAGGCATATCATCTGTATCTATCCAAGCCTCTGGAAGGGCTGCCTCAATCTGCAAGATCCTCCCTGCACTCCCTCTGAGATGTCCTGTCAACCTTGATTTGGTTTCCTCTGGAAGCCTACGGAAAGCTTTCCAAGATCCCAAAGAAGAAGCAGGTCCCCTCTCCCACCTGGCCCACTGCATGTAGAGTGAGGCACCCAGTGGCCTGCCAAGATCATCTAAAATACTGTCGTTCCACATGATGGGCTGCCTATCAATCTCTTCCCGGGAGGAAGGAGGAATCCTCCGAAGAGAGCTTCTGAAACTAGCCCAAGCTTTCAGAATGGCAACCATGAGAGGGGATGAAGGTGACCTGAGGTGTGCTGTGGTGAAGATCCATCCAACACTGCTCATCCAGTCTCCTCCTGAGGAAGGTGTGCCCTCTGTACGCTGCTGATAAGAAAGTCCTTCCACGGTTCCTGTCCTGACATAAGTCCTCGCACCACTATCTTGCAAAGTAAAGCTCTGCACTGTAAATCTGGATCAATAATATTGAGACCCCCATCCTGTGTAGGGAGGATGAGGGTCTCCCAAGCCACTCTGGCTAAGGCATCTGCTGTGCCATCAAGCCCACTCCAGAGAAAGTTCCTGATCGGTCTTCTGAGCTGAATGATGCAGTCCCTAGAACGGCACCAACATGAACAAATAAACCAGGCAGTGGCCAAGAGGACCTGGTTGACCACCACAACTCTAGAGGCAAGATCCAGCTTGGCTGAGCTCCAAAAGAGAAGCTTCCTTCTGATGCTCTCCAACACGCGAGCAAACTGCTGCGTGGTAGAAATACCCAAGCCGACCTGGCAGCCCAAATACCTGATAGGCACACCCCTCTGAACCCAAGTGAACCCTATGTCAAGCCCCCAAACTGGAGTGTCCTCATCACTGATCCAAAAGCCATTGGATTTATGCCAATTTATCTGCGCCCCTGCCGCCAAGCAAAATAAATCCAATACTGTCCTGAAAGAAGTGAGCGTCTGTGGAGAGGCATCCAAATAAATCGCTGTGTCATCAGCCAACTCACTGTCAAGCAGCTCCTCTTCTCTTCTGATGGGAAGTCTCAGCCCAAAGATGTCAGCTTGAGATCTAACATAGATACTCATAGCTTCGGCCACGAATAAAAAAAGGAAAGGAGCAAGGGGGCATCCCTGACGGACTGATCTCGAAATCTGAAATCTCTCACCCCTTACCCCACCAATAAGTACCTGGCTATGGGCTGATCTGTACAAAGAGGAAACACCTCTGATCCAAACATCAGTGAATCCAAAGCGTAGAAGGGTGACCTCCAAAAAACTCCAATCTACTCTGTCATAAGCTTTTTCAAAATCCAATAGTAGAATGGCAAGATTCTGGCCACTCTGCATGGCCCACTCTGAAGCTTCCCAGAAAGAAAAAATGTTATCAAAAATACTTCTGCCATGCACAAATCCCGTCTGAGTGTCATGAATAAGATCAGGGAGAAGTGGCTGCAATCGGAGGCTGATAGCCTTGGCCAGAATCTTGTAACAAGTCCCCAGAAGTGTGATAGGCCTCCACTGGGACAATAAATTTCTGCTATACCTCCTTTTGGGATAAGGTGGATGAGGCCCTCTGTAAGCGACTCAGGCATCTCGCCAGAGTCCCAAATGGCCTGCATGGCTGAAGTAATATAGTCTCCAATCATATCCCAAAATGCAATGAAAAAAGACGGGGTGAGGCCATCTAAACCTGGGCACTTGCCCTTGTGAAGGGCTGAAAGTGCAGTCCTGAACTCTGTGTTGGTGAAAGGTGCGTCAAGTAGAACATGCATATCCGGATTCACCAACACTGGGATACTCTGCCAAATAGCCTGTCTAGCATCCTCTTTATCGTGTGTCTCAGGATCAGCAGTAAGGAGGGTGGCATAGAAATCTGAAGCTATGCGTAAGACGTCATCTGGCTCTGTCTGTAAAACCCCATGTGAGTCAATAAGCTGAGATACACTCTCTCTACTATGTCTAGGGCCAAGAGTAGAGAAAAAGTGTTTATTGACTCTACCACCCATCTGAATCCAAAAGGACTCCCGTGCATGAAAGGCATACTCTGCTCTCTGATCAAGCAATAACTGCAGATGAGCCCTCGCTGCAGCAAGGCGCTCCTGAATCCAAGCATCTGAAGGCCGTTTCTGCTCTTCCCTCTGCAAAGCTGCTAACTGCTGGCGAACACCAACCTCACGTCTGAGAATATCTCGTCTCCTGGTAGAAGCAACTGAGCAGTAAAAGTCGCTAATACCAGAGAGGGCAGCGGCTAAATGTGATGGATGTGGCTGCCCACCCTGGACATGAGCAAACCATATTCGTAGGGCTGCCTCCGTAAGGTCCTCCTCTGTGTAAAAGGCATCTGGAATCCTGATGCTGGCAGATCGGCCTCTCAAGTGAGGCTCTGAGATAGCCAGAACAACAGGGAAGTGGTCTGAAGTGGAAACCCCCGCAGCAATGCATACCGATCCACCTCTGTCTAGTGCCGAGTCATCTACATAGCATGAATAGGCATCTGTTGCCTCCTGTTCAACCAAGAGAACAGGAGGGACTGTGGCTGAATAAGAAAGGCATCATCACACCAAGTATCTCTGCCACAGAAATGGAAAAGGAAGGCATCCCAAGCTGCTCTCTCCAAAGAGTGAAGTCTGCCTTCTCTACCCCCTTTTTTGTCTGACGGTAACTCGACCATGTTAAAGTCACCTCCAATCACCCAAGAATCCACAATGGGGGCCCAGGAGAGCAAAGTCTTCCACATAAGGACACGTTCCCCTCTAATGTTGGAGGCATATAGGTTGAGGAAGCCAACCTTACGCCCTCCAATCAAAAGAATAATCCACTGAGCTCTAGAGGGGATAATGACTCCGTGCCCAACAACTAAGGGGAGAACCGACTGCGAAACTGAAATAGAAGTGCCTCCCCTAGTGCCCAAGGCAGGCGACCAAAAAGTATGGCCAGAAAGCAACTTGCCTGACTTGGCACAATCTCTATAATCCAGCTTGTGCTCTTGAATAAATAATATATCAATGGAACCCCCAGTAACACCTGGATGAAGCTGATCCCGGATCAGCTGTCTACGGCGGCGATGTGGGACGCCACCTAGGCCCTGTATGTTCCAACTGATAATCCTCATCAACGAGAGGATGTAGAGTGGAACACCTTCCCCGACCTAGTGGCGGAAACAAACCCCTCAACAGGGGAAGACCTCCTGCTCGAGGAGGGAGGGAAGGAACCCAGTGGTGGAAAATCAATAGGGGAAAGAATCCTGGCACCTGAAGAAGAAGCCCTGTCAATAGGAAACCCAACCACTGGCTCCCCAAAAGTAGCGGGCACAAACTCCTCCTCTGGGAAATCTGAACTCTCTGCCAAGGCTGAAAACGAGTTCTTGTGGAGCAAGCCAGACATTGGAGTACGAAGGATCCCTTGTGAGGGAAGAGGATCAACAGTGTAAGCTATCCCCTTCCCCCTATCCAAGGGAGGGAGTGAGGAATGCTCTCTATCCTGTGTCTGCCCAGCCGCGGAGATCTCTCCGTCCTCAAGAGGAGCATCTGGCACTGCTGGATCTAAGGAAGAAGCTGCAACTGGGGAGGAGGTCGAAGCTTTAGCGTCTCGGACTGTACAAGGTGAGACAGGAGGGACAGCTCGAGGTGAAGCAGAGTCTACTAAGGTACCCTCGTGAACTGAAGGAGGGACCTGCACACGTACTGGAACCCACTGTAAAGCGTCGCGTGTTCCTGAGGGAGGTGGGGGTCGAGGAGCAGGTGAAGGACCTGTACCACCCCCCTGTCGAGGCCGAGGAATAGGTACTGGACCTATACCACCACCTGACTGAGCAGGACCGCCACGTGAAGAACGAGGAGTAGGAGTTGGACCTGTACCACCCCTCTGTCGAGGTCGAGGGGCAAGTGCCGGGTCTAATCCCCCCCCCTGACCCCCCTGTCGATGCCCTGAGGCAGTAGATGTACCAGAGGGCTTCTTGGGCCTTTTCTTCTTCCTGGGGCAATCCCTGGCAAAGTGTCCCGAGGTCCTGCAAATCCTGCACTGGTCCTGCCTGCCTGAAATCTCCACTCTCTGGCGAAAAAAGGAACCATCCGGGCGCTGGATCATGACGTGGTCCATCTTGAGGTTAGGATCCTTGCAAAGGACCCTAACTCTAGGAACCCCATCAGCCTTGGTTGCCTCTGCTGCAGTCAATGGCAACCCAGGGAGGGGTGGGATCTCAGCAACTGCGCCAAAATGCTCCCCAATAACAGAAAGAAGTCGATGGTAAACCTGGGGAAGCCCGGGGAACCTGATGAAGAGCGAGAAGATTTTCTTATCTGCCTCTACTGGGTCGAAACCAATGTGAAAGGCTTCAAAGAAGATCTTCCCGTGTCCCAGGTGTAAAAACTCGGCCTTGAGCACAGTGCTCGCAGCCTCTGGAGTGTCAAAAACAACCTGGAAAAAACCTCATCCCAGAAGGCGAACATCTAACAATCGAGGAGTGAGGTCTGGGGGGAGAGCCGCAAGCATCCAGTCTCTGGCTTGGGATCTGGAGGGGTGAGACCGGAAGATGCGTGCTAGCAACGTGGTAGAGCATTCAATCTCTACATCCTTGCTGCTGCAACTCGTCTTTAGAGAAAGTGATAGTTTTCACGGCCGGTGGAGGTGGAGTAGGATTGGCTGACGGGGTATCCATCGCCAATCAAGGTGAGGAGGCCGACTCTAACAAATTAAAGGCTCCTTCCGTTCCAAAAAAGCTGAGGGAGAAAAGGGGGCAGAAGGAGGGGAAAGGAGGCAAGGAGGAAGCAGGGGGGAAGGGGAGGAAAGGAGGAGAGGGGCTGGGGCTGAGAGGGGATAGGGGCAAGCTGAGAGGGAGGGAGGGGGCGTTGGAGGGGAGGGCTAAGAGGGAAAGGAGAGGAGAAGAAGGAGAGGGGAAGGAGAGAAGGGAAGGGCAGGAGAGGGGGGGGGGGAGGGGGCGGAGAAGCAGGGAGGAGGCGGGGGGAGCAGGCTGAGAGGTAGGGAGAGGACTGAGAGGAAGAGAGGGAGCGGGAGAGCAGGCAGGGAGGGGGCGGGACAGCAGGGAGGGGGCGGAACAGCAGGGGGGAGGCGAAGGGCAAGCAAGGGAGGGGGGGGGACAGGGGGAAGGGGCGGAACAGCAGGGGGGAGGGAGCGGAGGCAGGGAGAGGGGGCGGAACAGCAGGGGGGAGGGGGCGGAAGCAGGGAGAGGGGGCGGAAGGGCAGGGGGAGGGAACGAGGGACAGGCAGGGGGAGGGGGCGGAGCAGCAGGGGGGGAGGGGGGGGAGCAGCAGGGAGGGGGCGAGGGACAGGCTGAGGGGAGAGAGAGAGGGACGGGCTGAGGGAGGGGGAGCAGCAGGGGAACGGGGAGGAGCAGCAGCTCGAGCCTTGACAGCACTGCCTTTGGGATTGCAGGTGAAATTAGGATAGTTTGGCTAGGCAGATCTTCAAATACCCATATCTTTCCGTAGAGACGTTGTATTGACAAGCTGTAAAAAGGAAAAATGTATATCTCAATGAGATCTACATTTTGCTTTCCTTGCTTGACTTCGAATTTGATGCTGTTTGGCCTATAGAGATATCATCGTAAAGGTTGCGACTCCTTTTTTTTATAACGATTTTGGCACGGACAACTTCAATAGCGACGAGGAGACTAATGGCGGCTGGTGGGTTGCTGCAGTAAGAAGCAACGCACGAGTGAGGCTAAGGAGTAGAAGTAGAGGAGCTCAAGAGAGAAGAGGGCCTTCCAAGGAGGAAGAGACTTGAGTATCTTCATTGGCCTCCCTCACCTCAACCTCTTGGAAAGGGAAGGAGAGACAAGGCTAGGAATTGGCTCTAATACCACATGAAATAAACATAGTGGGTGGGAGAGAAGCAAGCTAACACTAGAAATGAAAAGGAAAGATAGCAAGCATAATAAAATGGAAAGGAAATGAAAGCAATGAACAAGTACTCACATGTAGACCAAAGTAGCTTGTACTTGAATGAGTTGAGTGTTATGACAAGTGACAAGTACAATGTCTTTATAGGATAGGCACGCACATAGTAAGTACCAAATGTATATGAGATAACTCCCAATATGACATGTGGCACTCCTAGACACCTAGCACTATAAAACTCACACTAGGACTCACTAGAATACGCCAAAACTGACTCAACTTGACTCTATTTCCTAACAGTTCATGAGTCTTTGTGTGAGAGAGTGCCATGTGGCATCTTGGGAGTTATCCCATATACATATGGTACTTGAGTGTGTGTGTCCACTCTATATGAGTGTTGTACTTTCACTTGTCACATCAATCAACCCAAGTGGATCTTTTTCGTCATGTAAGTGATTTCCTTTGGTTCTTGCATTTCTTTTCATTTGCAGTTCCTTTCATTTCTATTTCAAGTTATCCTTCCTCCCTTCTAGCTCCCTTGCCTTCTTTCCACCTCCTCCTCGTTCCTTCATGTGGTATCAGAGCCATGTCCCCTTTCTAGCTCTCCCTTCCTTAGGCAAACCTTAGGAGTGAGGTAGCCCGGAAATGGAAGCTCTCTTCTCCCAAAGGGCAGCTCTTCCCTCAAGCTCTAGCCTCATCATGGAGATCAAGATGCCGACTTGGAGGAGCTGCTCATCATCTACTTGCTGCTAGCTGCCAGTGCAACAGCTCGCATTGCCTCCAGCCTCTCTTTTCCTGCCCGTGCTGCCTCCGCGATGCTTCTTCTCCCTGCCCATTGCCCGCGTTGCATCTTCTCCTTGCCCGCTGCCCATGATGCCTGTTTTGTATGCTGCCCACGTTGCCTCTTCTCCATGTTGCCTCTGCTGCCCACTTCCTCCTCTTGGCGCTGCATTCATTTTGAAGCTGTCACACAATGGCTTCTCTTTCCACATCCCTCATTGTTGAGAAGTTCAAGGGCGAGGGGCTCCCTACTTGGTAAACGAAGATGCAGCTGCTCCTCATGAAAGAAAATGTATGGAATGTGATGATCGCGACTACGCCACAATGATGGATCTTCAACAACTCAAGATATGGAAGGAACAAAACTCAAGCCATTGCTCTTATTGGGCTTTGCCTCGACAACTCTTTGATTCATCATATCAACTTCAAATCTACTGCCAAGGAGATTTGGGCGCATCTCAAGAATATTTTTGGTAATAAAATAAAAAACTCTAAGGTTTTCTTGAAGCTGCAATTTTATAAGTTAAAAATGGAGGATAATGATGCATTAAGTGCACACTTGGAAAAAATGCAATCTCTTGTTCAACAACTTTCTAGTCTGAAGTGTTCACTTGATGATGAGGACAAAATGGTTATCCTCATGAAGAGTATGGAATGAGTCTCTCGTTTTGAGAATACTCTTGAAGTACTTTGGCTTGCCTCGACAACCTTTGATGATATGGTGACTCTTCTTCTCGAAAAAGATCGCTGGAACAAAGAATGTCCGCTCTTTACATCAGGCACTGAAGAAGCTCTTGCCTCCACTAGCAAATGGAAAGCCCATAAGAACATCACGTGCAGATATTGTAAGCACAAGGGCCATATTGAAGCACATTGCTACACAAAGAAAGAAAAAGAACAAGACCAGTATCATGCCAACTTGGTTGAAGGAGAGGAGACCCCAAAGGAGATTCCAGTCATTGACCAAGAACTATCTGCCCATGTCACCCTCATTGAGGATGGCGACCCATATGTATTATGATTTCTCTTATGTGAGTCAATAAAGGTCCTCTGCCTTGAGTAGTCCCTTTAAAATGATGTATGCTTTTGTGTCTTTGGAGTTAATAAGAATACTCTACCCTGGGTAGTCTCCCAAAAAATGATTGTATTGGGTTTTTACTCTTATGGCTATGCGAGACTCCTACCTAGTTCGGGGGGTGATGAGGAATGGTTCTCACTACCGGTCGCTGAGAAGTCACCATCACACGGGAGGTGTTGGATAGTTGGACTTCCTCTTTGCAGTATTGCAGTGGAGGGGGGATCGGTCTACTCCTTGCGTGTTGGGTCTCACACTCTTTGCTCTAAGGGGAGATATGAGTGTTGTACTTTTATTTTTCACATCAATCAACTCAAGTGGATCTTTTTGGTCATGTAAGTGATTTCCTTTGGTTCTTGCAGTTCTTCCCATTTCCATTTCCTTTCCTTTCAATTTCAAATTATGCTTCCTTCCTTCTATCTCCCTTGCCTTCTTTCCACCTCCTTTCCGTTCCTTCATTTGGGCCCTAACCCATGTCCAACTAGCTACTCTATGCTTTCTGGCCACCAACAAGAGCGTGATCTAAACAGTTTCTCATCTTCTTTTGGGATTCCTAGGTGGACGGCACTTAAAACAGTATATTTTTTGGGTTACTTTGAAATTAATAAATCAAGAGGAGGACAGAAAATATTTGTCAAGCATGGGGTCAGAATCTGACCCCAAGATTTGAATTAGTATCTATTTGTAGCATCAGTCAGACAGTTTCCATGAAAAACAGTAATTGGAAGGGAAACAGTTGGCAAATAGTTAGAGAATCCCGATGATTTACCCTCATGTTCTGACAATATTCTGAAAACAAGTAGGAAACATATACAAAATTATTGGTCATATTGAACTCCAGGAGAGTATGAAAAAGGAAGATCTGCTCCTCCACAAAATAAAGGAAACTCCATCGAATATCAAGCACTTGGTTCAGAACACTATTGGAATAAACATGCAATTTGATGATCTTAAATATATGCTGCAGAAAGGAAATGAATACCTCTTGTTGTGGACCAAGGGATATACTTTTGACAGCTCCAAAAAGGAGGTTTTTTTCACAAAGCTTAATGGCCTGGTGTAGCTCCTTCAAATGACCCCATTTTGGCTGCCTAAGCAACCCTGTAGCAAGACAATGGAACACAATAATCGTTAGGATACAATTCGTGCAACAGCGGTAGTTCCCATTTCCTCTTATATTCTCCAGTTTTTGATTATATTGAAATTTGTGTGTGTCAGTAACCATACAGATGAGGTAATCATCTTGCCTTCAAGCATGTAGTGATATCTAAAAGATACTGATGCAGAATAATAGGGCATAAAGTAAGATGTGCACAGACCGTATTCATCTATTGGAGCATCATAATCGTAGCTTGTTGCAATGAAAGGTCCTCCTGCTGTACGTTCAAAGTTGGTTCCTCCATGGTACTGAGATTTCAAACATCAGAATGTTAAAGAGTATTGTTCTTCTTTGTAAAATCAAGTAGCCTGAGCTTGAAGCAAAGTTATCTTGTATCTCATACCATGTAATAGTTTTGAAAAGTACCACCTCTCTGGAAAAATCGTGCTACGGCAAAGGCAATGTCTTCAACAGGGCGATGAGGTTCTAAGCCACCAAACGCAAGAAACCTGTTGATGATTTTCATATGTTAGTTTTGTTCACAACCAGGGGATATTGATATCTTTAATTCTACACATATTTTCATTGGCACTTTACCACTTTTTACATGCTTTGCATGATGTATTTGTGCCTTGAGTGTCTTTCTTTTGTTAGTTTCTTTCATACTTAATAGAAGTCTTTTTCACTCAAAAAATAAAATAAAAAGTTCCCTAAATTATGTGCTTAAGTTTTCACTTGGGTAAGACCAAAACACAAAAGAATCAGCCTTAGGGCAAAGTGGTCGTCTTGGCGTTGAGCTGCTCCCCACCTGTGACTTCCATTGCTCTTTCCTTTTCCCTTTAAACAGATTCATAGCATTTTCCCGGTTCTTAGGAAGCTCTGTGGTCTGAGTTGGAGGAATAGCATGAGTTATACTATTCAGTTTTCGTTGCCACACCGTCTCCGTCTGCTCAGCCTGTGAACAGTTTGCTCATGGGATTTCGAACTTCTAGCCCCTTTTCTTCGCATTTGTTACTTTCCCCTATCTTTCTGTCCCTTTTCTCCTTTTGCCTCTACTTGGCTTAGGTCTCAGCTCCCTTTGGGAGTTGTAGAAGGCGCCTTATGGCACAAACTCTGTAGGCCCCTTGGCTTGGTGCTCAGCCCCCTTGATGGGCTGTTCTGCCACCCATACAAACAAGAAGGGTTGTAAGGTTCTACCTTCAGCTATGCTAGCTCCCTCCTCTGCATGGCTCATTTCCATGCAGCACAATAAATTGCCTTCAAACGTGCTAGCTAGGGCAAAAGATGAATAATATATCTTCCTAGGTTAATCTACTCATGTACAACTCCATTTCTCATACTGAAATCATAACCGAACATGAAGTCTGTGTCTGAAGAAAATCTGAAATGAAACCTCATGAACGAATCAGATTATGTAATTTGAGGAAGTAATTAAAACAATGCAATGAGTAGAATCCTCGGGAACGAAAGCCACGTATGCCTCAGAAGCTAAAGTCATGCAAGAATCACGAGTGAAAAGAAGTCGAAGTGGACATAATAAAACGAAGTTTTGGAAGCAAAATGTACTCATGATTCAAACTATGAATGACATAAACGTCCTATAGATTTAAAAATCAAAACATTTACCATCCTGTCCAATTTTCAGTCCACATTTTGGGCTTCTTAGGGGAATTTGGCTTGAAAGAATCACAGTAAAATCCGTTGCATGTGTTGATCTGCATTAAATTATACATAGTGTTAATCACTCTAAAGAAAACACCTTACCTAGTAAAGACTACATGTCTTTAAAAATTGATAGGGAACATCATTCACATTTCTATACTTAATCCATATCAACAAAGCTGAGTTTAAAAAAGAGACTTACTATTGGATCAGGAGCGTCTTTTTGTTGACACATCACCCAAGGCACTTTTGTGTCCAAACTTACAGCCATTTTTGCTGCCCAATGCATGTACCGCTTTCCAGCTGCTCCATATGGCTTATCAATATTACCATATTCATTCTCAATCTGTTTCACGAGAAAAGAAATTTGAACTTGTTAGATAGGACATAAAATATCAATAAAATTTTCTAATATACTATGATTTTAAGTGAGAGAATTCACAGACACCATATTTGGATGCATGGACACAAACATGAAGCTACTCATTTGTTTAAGAACTTTTCTTTTTCTCTATTAAAGATAAACCCTTGGTTGCGTTAACACACAGCAAAACCCAACTTGAGGGCTTTTTTTTATTCTTTGGATGCCACAGGTGTAGTGCTATAGTCTTGTCCTTAAGATTTTTCTCACTTCTTCACCTTGAGTTTTGACCCCATACAGAAGAACAGACGAGTTACTTCTCAGATTTTTGAGTCTTCCTCACTTTTACCATGGTCTTCTTGCCACGATTGGATCATCATTTGGGCTGGTCACAGAGATCCCTGCCCTCCTTGCTTTGCTACCAATTTTGATGATAATATTATGCTTCAATGCCCAATGTCTCTCTTTACAGCAGAGAATTGAGATAGCTGATCCATTAATTGGGAACTTGATGAGTACGTTATCAATTCCCGTGGTTGGTGTCACCACAATGTAAATATCCTAGGTCAAAGTACAGTTGACCATTTATTTGATCATAATTAAAGAGTTTTATATGTGTTAATTATGGTCAAAGAATTCTTTTAATGGTCAAAGGATTGACTACGGCCAAAGATACTTGGTTCTAGTCAAGTAAACCTGACTTCGGTCAGGGAGACTTGGTTTATTACCAAGAGGGTTAACTGCGGCATTCCGCACTACATTTGGGTTGTATGAATACTTAGTGATGCCTTTTGGGTTGACAAATGCTCCAGCCACATTCAATAGAATGATGGATCGCATTTTCTGAAAGTACAGGCATTTCACGGGTACTTTCTTTGATGATATCTTAGTCTTTTTAGACTGAAGAAGAGCACAGGGAACATCTTGCTATAGTGTTTCAAGAGCTGAGAAATCATCAACTCTACGCAAACAGCAAGAAAAGTGAATTCTTCTTGGAAGAAATCCATTATCTAGGGCATATAATATCCAAGAATGGGATACAAATGGATCTAGCAAAGATCCGTGCCATTCAGGGATGGCCAGAGCTGAAAACTGTGCATGAAGTTCGATGTTTCCTAGGCCTGTGTTCTTACTACAGAAGGTTTATCAGACATTTTACTGATATCGCAGCTCCATTACATGACCTTACTAAGAAAAATGCAGCCTTCACATGGGGAATATCACAGAAGAAAGCACTCAAGGAGAAGTTGACTACAGAGCCTATTCTTGTAGTCCCGGATCTTTATCAATCTTTTGATGTTGAATGCGATGCTTGTGGAGAATGTGTTGGGGCTGCATTGCATCAGAATGGTCATGTAGTAGCCTATGAAAGCAGGAGACTTCGGGATGCAGAAAGATATCTAGGAATCTATGAGAAAGAGTTATTGGCTGTAATTCATGCCATCCATACATGGAAGCACTATCTTTTGGGTGCAGATTTTACTGTTAAGACAGATCACCAAAGTCTGAGGTACTTTTTGACTCAGACCAAGCTTTTCGAGAAGCATATGAAATGGGCAAACATGCTGTCAATGTATCATTTTCAGATTGTCCATACCCCAGGAATTCGGAACAGAGTGGCAGATGCCTTGTCCCGAAGACCCCAGGTCAATAATGTGACTATTGCTTATCATCAGGACCTGAAAGGCATGAGGGAGCAATATGCTCGTGATGCAGATTTTGGTGAAATTTTACAGCAAATGCAAGAGGGGCAATCCACCAGTCACTATTCCCTCAAAGATGGGTATCTAATGAAAGATGATTGCCTATGCATCACCCAGGAGATGAGGAAAAAGATTTTGGAGGAATGCCATGCACCTCCCTATGCTGGACATAGAGGAATTACAGCAACAACTCTAGCACTAGAGAGGTATTTCTTTTGGCTAGGGATGCGGAAAGATATACATCAGTTTGTTACTGAATGCCTTACGTGTCAGAAAGTGAAGTATGATAGACGGAAGGCACCTGGCCTACTTATGCCTCTTCCCGTGCCTCAGGCACCATGGGAAAGTATTACAATGGATTTTATTTTTGATTTGCCAAGATCAAAGTCAGGGAATGATGGGATTGGGACTATCATTGATAGATTCAGCAAGCAAGCTCATTTCATTCCGGTTCGCAAAACCATAAAGGCAGATCATATGGCTAAGCTTTTCATGGTACATATTTTTAAGCATCATGGTATGCCTAAGTCCATTGTTAGTGATTGAGATCTAGAATGACTAGTCTATTCTGGAGAGCTTTATTTGATAACATGGGGACGAATTTGAATTTTTCTTCTTCTTTCCATCCCCAGGCAGATGGTCAAAGTGAAGTAGCAAATTCTACAGTTTTGGATATGCTGAAATGCTACGTGGGTGACCAAAGTTCAGACTGGGAAAAGTACCTACCGTTGGTAGAGTTTGCTTACAATAATACAGTACATAGCTCTACAGGAAAAGCCCCTTTTGAGGTCATATATGGGAAGGTGATTTTGCCACCTATATTGAGGACCAAAGATGAAATATTTGCAGCTGATCAGTTTGTGAGAGACCTCCAGACAGCTTACAGCCAAGTCCGGACAGCAATTGAAAGGTCTCAAGAGAAACATAAAAGAGCTGCAGATAAGCATAGGAGACAGTTAGATCTCAAGGAAGGGGATTGGGTACTCTTGAAGTTTGAAAAAGCTAGGCTCCGCAAGTTTAAAGGCAAACAGAAAGTGTATGCAAAGCTATCTCCCAGATACTATGGCCCTTTCAGGGTTACAAAAAGGATAAATGAGGTTGCATACAAATTAGCATTGGCAGAGCATTGGAGGATTCACAATGCATTCCATGTGAGTCTTCTAAAGAAATTCCAGGAACCAGAGCCTACAGTACCAGTATCAGCGGATCCACCAGAAGTGGATGAGCTGGAGGAGGTCCTTCAACCAGAGCAGATTGTGTATTATACTGTGCGCAAAGGCCCTCAGGGTAAGGAGTTTTACAGGTATCTTATAAAATTCAAGAACTATACGGCATTAGATGCCAAGTGGATGGACGAAGACATGTTATCCGATTATCCACAGCTTTTGGATGTTTACAAGGAAGCTTTTCAGTTGAGGTCAACTGAATAGAAGCCGAGGGAATGTCACCACAATGTAAATATCCTAAGTCAAAGTACAGTTGACCATTTATTTGATCATAATTAAAGAGTTTTATATGTGTTAATTATGGTCAAAGGATTGACTACGGCCAAAGATACTTGTAAACTTGACTTCGGTCGGGGAGACTTGGTTTATTACCAAGAGGGTTAACTGCGGTTAACCAGAGAACTACAGAGCTGACTACGGTCAGAGAGTGTTGACTTCGGTCAACAAGACTTGGCATACGCCAAGAGGGTTAACTCCGGTTAACCAAGATGTGCCAACTTCGGTTGGAGAGTTATGCCAACTTCGGTTGGAGAGACTTGGCTATAATTAAGGCGTCTCGACCCTTGGTCAAAGCTCCTTAATTATAATCAAGAGTTTTGACTCCGGTCAACCAAAGAGTAAATATATTTTTTTATATTTGTTTAGGTGTGCACATGTGTTCAGTGGGGACACCCACCATGACTAGAATTAGTCCACAGTGTGTTATTTGCATGCAAAGCGCTAACAATTAATGGGTGCCATGGTGGTGCGCTTTAATTAATTGTTGCAGGTACTAGGAAGAGTTATTTTTCCTAATCGCTACGGGAGCCGGACAAGCATCTTGGAGGCGGTTCGTGTGACCAAGTGCTTTGAAGACTCCAAAGTGGCCCTTAGTGGCATGTAATAGGACTTAGTCTAGATTTTAGACAAGTGGGTGGCATGTTGCCAATTTGAAATGAGCTTGAAGCTCTTGTAAAAAAGGGATTTTCACGTTTTGGAAAGGAGGAGGGTATCAGACAGCTCTACGCTAAACTTTTGTAACACTCTTCAAGTAATAAAACTCCTTTGGGGGGGTCCAGCCCGACATGTTGTCCTGGGCCCTAGTGTCTCTGTAGAGAGAGAGAGAGAGAGAGAGGGAGCGCAGAAAAGAAAGTGTACTTGCTGGTTATTACGAAGGAAGTTTCGTTCACAATAATTGCTCTCTCTCAGAAGAGCGAGATGGATTACAGTTGGACATATATGATCGTAACCATGTAGCATCTGATTTGGGTATGGGATCAGCCACAACCATCCACACTCCAAGAGGAGTTAGATGCACTTCAGGCACTGTTGGCATATGAGCGTGAGATAGGATCAGTGTCGGATTTGTAGAACCTTTGGGCATCTTGCTAGAAATTGCGCAAAGAAGAAGAAGAGGCCCAAGAAATCTTGTGGTATGTCCCCTCCGCATCCTTGACAGAGAGCATCTCCTACAAGTTTCTCTGTAGATGCACTAGGGCCCAGGATAAAACGTCGGGCTGGACCCCCCCCGAAGGTTTTTATTCATGAGAGAGAATCTGTTACAAAAGTTCAGCGTAGAGCTGTCTGGTAATCTCTTTTTTTCAAAACGTGAAAAATCCCCTTTATTACAAGAGCTTCAAGCTCATTTCAAATTGGCAACATGCCACTTGTCTAAAATCTAGACTAAGTCCTATTACATGCCACTAAGGGCCACTCTGGAGTCTTCAAAGCACTTGGTCACATGAACCGCCTCCTAGATGCTTGCCTGGCTCCCGTAGCGATTAGGAAAAATAATTCTTCCTAGTACCTGCAACAATTAATTAAAGCGCACCACCATGGCACCCATTAATTGTTAGCGCTTATTGTTAGCGCTTTGCATGCAAATAACACACTGTGGACTAATTCTAGTCACGGTGGGCGTCCCCACTGAACACATGTGCACACCTAGCAAATATAAAAATATATATTTATTCTCTGGTTGACCGGAGTCAACACTCTTGATTATAATTAAGGAGCTTTGACCAAGGGTCGAGGCGCCTTAATTATAGCCAAGTCTCTCCAACCGAAGTTGGCACATCTTGGTTAACCGGGGTTAACCCTCTTGGTGCATGCCAAGTCTTGTTGACCAAAGTCAACACTCTCTGACCGTAGTCAGCTCTGTGGTTCTCTGGTTAACCGCAGTTAACCCTCTTGGTAATAAACCAAGTCTCCTTGACCGAAGTCAGGTTTACTTGACTAGAGTCAAGTATCTTTGACCGTAGTCAATCCTTTGACCATTAAAATAACTCTGACCATAATTAACACATATAAAACTCTTTAATTATGATCAAATAAATGGTCAACTGTACTTTGACTTAGGATATTCACATTGTGGTGACATCCCCTCGGCTTCTATTCAGTTGACCTCAACTGAAAAGCTTCCTTGTAAACATCCAAAAGCTGTGGATGGTCGGATAACATGTCTTCGTCCATTCACTTGGCATCTAATGCCGTATAATTCTTGAATTTTACAAGATACCTGTAAAACTCCTTACCCTAAGGGCCTTTACGTACAGTATGGTACACAATTTGCTCTGGCTGAAGGACTTCCTCCAGCTCATCCACTTCTGGTGGATCCTCTGATACTGGTTCTGTAGGCTCTGGTCCCTGGAATTTCTTTAGAAGACTCACATGGAATGCATTGTGAATCCTCCAATGCTCTGGCAATGCTAATCTGTATGCAACCTCATTTATTCTTTCTGTAACCCTGAAAGGGCCATAGTATCTGGGAGATAATTTTGCATACACTTTCTGTTTGCCTTTAAACTTGCGGAGCCTATCTTTTTCAAACTTCAAAAGTACCCAATCCCCTTCCTTGAGATTTAACTGTCTTCTATGCTTATCTGCAGCTCTTTTATGTTTCTCTTGAGACCTTTCAATTGCTGTCCGGACTTGGCTGTAAGCTGTCTGGAGGTCTCTCACAAACTGATCAGCTGCAAATATTTCATCTTTGGTCCTCAATATAGGTGGCAAAATCACTTTCCCATATATGACCTCAAAAGGGGCTTTCCCTGTAGAGCTATGTACTGTATTATTGTAAGCAAACTCTACTAACGGTAGGTACTTTTCCCAATCTGAACTTTGGTCACCCACGTAGCATTTCAGCATATCCAAAACTGTAGAATTTGCTACTTCACTTTGACCATCTGTCTGGGGATGGAAAGAAGAAGAAAAATTCAGATTCGTCCCCATGTTATCAAATAAAGCTCTCCAGAATAGACTGTTCATTCTGGGATCTCGATCACTAACAATGGACTTAGGCATACCATGATGTTTAAAAATTTGTGCCATGAAAAACTTAGCAATATGATCTGCCTTTATGGTTTTGCGAACCGGAATGAAATGAGCTTGCTTGCTGAATCTATCAATGATAGTCCAAATCCCATCATTCCCTGTGACTTTGATCTTGGCAAATCAAAAATAAAGTCCATTGTAATACTTTCCCATGGTGCCTGAGGCACGGGAAGAGGCATAAGTAGGCCAGGTGCCTTTCGTCTATCATACTTCACTTTCTGACACGTAAGGCATTCAGTAACAAACTGATGTATATCTTTCCGTATCCCTCGCCAAAAGAAATACCTCTCTAGTGCTAGAGTTGTTGCTGTAATTCCTCTATGTCCAGCATAGGGAGGTGCATGGCATTCCTCCAAAATCTTTTTCCTCATCTCCTGGGTGATGCATAGGCAATCATCTTTCATTAGATACCCATCTTTGAGGGAATAGTGACTGGTGGATTGCCCCTCTTGCATTTGCTGTAAAATTTCACCAAAATCTGAATCACAAGCATATTGCTCCCTCATGCCTTCCAGGTCCTGGTGATAAGAAATAGTCATGTTATTGACCTGGGGTCTCCGGGATAAGGCATCTGCCACTCTGTTCCGAATTCCTGGGGTATGGACAATCTGAAAATGATACATTGACAGCATGTTTGCCCATTTCATATGCTTCTCGGAAAGCTTGGTCTGAGTCAAAAAGTATCTCAGACTTTGGTGATCTGTCTTAACAGTAAAATCTGCACCCAAAAGATAGTGCTGCCATGTATGGATGGCATGATATACAGCCAATAACTGTTTCTCATAGATTCCTAGATATCTTTCTGCATCCCGAAGTCTCCTGCTTTCATAGGCTACTACATGGCCATTCTGATGCAATGCAGCCCCAACACATTCTCCACAAATGTCGCAATCAACAACGAAAGATTGATAAAGATCTGGGACTACAAGAATAGGCTCTGTAGTCAACTTCTCCTTGAGTGTATTGAATGCTTTCTTCTGTGATATTCCCCATGTGAAGGCTGCATTTTTCTTAGTAAGGTCATGTAATGGAGCTGCGATATCAGCAAAGTGTCTGATAAACCTTCTGTAGTAAGAACACAGGCCTAGGAAACTTCGAACTTCATGCACAGTTTTCAGCTCTGGCCATTCCTGAATGGCACGGATCTTCGCTCGATCCATTTGTATCCCATTCTTGGATATTATATGCCCCAGATAGTGGATTTCTTCCAAGAAGAATTCACTTTTCTTGCTGTTTGCGTAGAGCTGATGATTTCTCAGCTCTTGAAACACTATAGCAAGATGTTCTCTGTGCTCTTCTTCTGTCTTAGAAAAGACTAAGATATCATCAAAGAAAGTACCCGTAAAATGCCTGTACTTTCGGAAGATGCGATCCATCATTCTATTGAATGTGGCTGGAGCATTTGTCAACCCAAAAGGCATTACTAAGTATTCATACAACCCGAATGTAGTGCGGAATGCTGTCTTGTGCACATCCTAGAGGCTGTATCCTCACTTGGTGATAGCCACTCTTTAAGTCTATCCTGTTGAAAACTGAAGCTCCATTTAACTGATCCAGCACATCATCAATGCGCGGAATAGGGAATCTATTCTTGATGGTCATTTTGTTCAGTGCGCGATAATCGACGCACATACGGAATGAACCATCTTTCCTCTGTACTAACAGTACAGGGGAACAAAAAGGAGACGAGCTGGGCTGAATAAACCCTTTGGACAGCAAATCCTGTACCTGAGCCATAATCTCCTCTCTCTGAGTCGCACTGACTCTATAAGGTGGTCTGTTTGGTGGCTCACTACCAGGCATTAACTCTATCTGATGATCTTCTGGTCTCTCTGGGGGTAACTCCCCTGGCAAAGTATCAGTAAAGCAATCTTTAAAGTTTATAAGAAACTGAAACTTATCTTTGTCTGCATCATTCATTTCAGCATGCATATCATTCTCTTTTTCTTTTACAAAAACCATATACGCAGAAATTGCAGACTTTATTGCTTTACCACATGTAACATCAGATACAATGGGGATAGTGTCCCCTTTATTCCTGGCAACTAAACGCTGATTTTTCCCCCTATGCACAAACTCCAGCACTCTTTCAGGAAGAGTCAACTTCAGTGCCTTGCGGTGAAACCAAGGCATTCCCAAGACTACATCATGATGTTTCAGTGGAGAAATGAAGAAGTCTTCCTGATCCTCATAACTCTGAACATGAAGACGGAGCTTCCCTATCAAGGGAGTACCTGGCACAGGATTCCCACATAACATCTGATCGGCATCCAAAGCCCTGCCCAACTCCTCCGTCTTTATTCCCAGCCTCAGGGCTAGATCCTCTGATATGAAATTATCAGTTGAAGGCTTTTCTGAGCACTGGGCAGCCACATGCCCCTCTTTGCCGCACCTAAAGCATTTCCCATCTCTACGGCTATTTGACAAAGGGTGAATAGAGATTTGCCCTTATAAGTCTTTGAAAACTGAGTACCCCTCGGCTTCTGAGGCTGAAACCCTTTCTTTTCAACCTTGGGGTACTCTTTCTTTTCTGATTTTGAAAAATCAGTTTTCTTTCTATCAGCACGTCCTGCATGCAAGGATAGCACTGTAGATGGATCTTGTAACGGCACAAGACTAGCTACTGAAGCTGAATGCATAAGGTCTTGAATGTTCTTTGCCCCCAAAGCATTCACTACTGCCTGAATTCTTGGAGTGAGACCTGCTCTGTACTTTCTCATTTGGGTGCCTTTGGAGATCTTTTTGAAAGGTGCAACCTGCAAATAAGCATCCCAAAACTTTTGGTTGTACACATCCACTGTATCTCCTGCATCCATATGCAAACTGTCCCAATCTTGAAGAACATGGTCTCTAAACTGTTTAGGCATAAACTGCTGGTAGAAGGCTTTCTTGAAGTCCTTCCACTTCCTTGGGGCTGACCCATCTGTGGTCTGTGCACTCCACCATGCACTAGCTGTTGCTGTCAAGTGCAAACTGACCATTCTTAACTTGGAGGATTCTGAAAATTTTTCTGTACCGAATGCAGCATCAAACTGACTGATGAACTGCAATGCTTTGTCTGTATGACCATACTGTCCATTGTAGGTCATAAAATTGATAGATTTTCCTCCCTCTTTAAATTCCTTGGTCTCTCTGGAAGACTTTCTCTTCCTAGACTTCTTGTGTTGCCTTCTTTTCCTGGATGGTTTATCTGATAAGGAAGAAGAAGACACAGAAGTCGAACTCGAGGTAGACGGTGATGGACTAGGAGATCGGTGATGATGCCTCGATCTCTTTCTGCTATGGGACCGTCCCCTATGAGATCTCTCTTTCTCAGGCTGTACACGAGAGTGTGCCTCTGGCATTGGCACGTCATATACTGTATTAGGCATAGCTTCTGCTTGAAACAAATGATGCTGAGCCCTTGGATCCCTTTTGAGATTTTCCATCTCTTGTATATGAGTGCATACCATCTGTTCAAATTCTTGTTGAGTTTGCGGCACACTTCTCTGTCTTGGATGTACATCCCTATCTTGTGAATCCCACTGGATAGGTGATTGATCCATATTCTGAGATCTGCAAATTTCTCACACCGTGTAGGTAACTGATGCACAACTACCTTTGCTTTTCCAACAGAAAAGTACCTCAACAAGAGGTGTTTTGCATTCACAACTTGTGCCAGTAACTGGGCTATCAATTCAAAGCATAAACCCAAAACTATGGGCCTCTTTTCTGGCTATTGCAAATGACACTCACAATGCATCTGTTTTCCCCTTTTTCACTGCTCAAAGGCATGCATTTCTTTACTTATGCAAATCTCTGATTTCTCTGCTTTTCTCTGCTTTTCTGCTGCTTTTCTAACAGTAGAAATCTGATAGGCAGGTGAAATCTGCTAGCAGGAGCAGTCTCTGCAACTCTCTTTTTTTTTTTTTTGGAAAGAACAGCAACCAGATGGAGGAACTGGCTAGTTACTTTAACTAGACTGACTGGTTCTGGTCTGGTTAGTCTACAACTATACTAACTGGACTAGTCACAGTCTGGTTACAGTGACCAAACTAGTCTGGTTAGGTGAAGTTAGCTAGACCTCTGACCAGGGTTAACTAACCAGAGTTAAACTTAACCACTAGTTAGCCACATCAGCCTGCCACGTGTCTTGCGACGTCATCTGCTGAGCTGGTTGCCACATGTACTGCCACGTCAGCACCTGCACGTGCACGCCACCTGGCTGCCACGTCACCTCGCACGTGTGGTTGCCACGTCAGCTGGACCTGCTGGCTGCCACGTCAACCTAAGGTTCAGACCTTGGCTGGCTGACTGGCGTCGCGCGCCGCGCCTGCGTCGTGGTTACGTCTGCAGCACCTAGTGCCCGTGCAAGGGATCGACGACGGAACAAGTTGACGAAAGGAAAACGTCTGCGATCTACGACGCCTTATCATCGATTAAATTCGTCACACGTAAGGCGTAAGTTGGTCTCTTCCACGCAGATTACCGAGGATCTCCCGTTCTCAGCGGCAAGTGCCAGATGCAGAATCATGGAGTCTTTCCCCTCGATAGTGCTCACAGAGCTATTCATTTGCAAATATGCCACATCGTCGTCTGTTCGCTTTGACTCTCCGTTAGAGGCGTCCTTACACCGTCATAGGCATGAGGCCCCAGGCCTAGTAGCCAGCACCCCTTGTGCCCACGCCATCACCAGCGTATCTTGCCTCGGGTCAGCGTACGCTTTGCCTTCCTTCACACTTGCGTATAATCCAGCTTCAACATACAATCCAAAACTGAACAATTTGCACTATCTCTGCCCGTTAGCCACTATTGCCTCCTCACTAGATCGTCACAGCCTAGGAAGGCCATGAACCTCTGCTCTGATACCAATAAAACCGACTCGCTCATAAAAGACAGCAATTACAGCTCATAAAAGACAGTAATTATACTTTCATAAGCTCTCCCTCACTCCCTCTCTCTGTAGATGCACTAGGGCCCAAGACAAAACGTCGGGCTGGACCCCCCCGAAAATTTTTATTCATGAGAGAGAATCTGTTACAAAAGTTCAGCGTAGAGCTGTCTGGTAACCTCTATTTTTCAAAACGTGAAAAATCTCCTTTATTACAAGAGCTTCAAGCTCATTTCAAATTGGCAACATGCCACTTGTCTAAAATCTAGACTAAGTCCTATTACATGCCACTAAGGGCCACTCTGGAGTCTTCAAAGCACTTGGTCACATGAACCGCCTCCTAGATGCTTTCCTGCTCCCGTAGCGCTTAGGAAAAATAATTCTTCCTAGTACCTGCAACAATTAATTAAAGCGCACCACCATGGCACCCATTAATTGTTAGCGCTTGGCATGCAAATAACACACTGTGGACTAATTCTAGTCACGGTGGGCGTCCCCACTGAACACATGTGCACACCTAGCAAATATAAAAATATATATTTATTCTCTGGTTGACCGGAGTCAACACTCTTGATTATAATTAAGGAGCTTTGACCAAGGGTCGAGGCGCCTTAATTATAGCCAAGTCTCTCCAACCGAAGTTGGCACATCTTGGTTAACCGGGGTTAACCCTCTTGGCGCATGCCAAGTCTTGTTGACCGAAGTCAACACTCTCTGACCGTAGTCAGCTCTGTGGTTCTCTGGTTAACCGTAGTTAACCCTCTTGGTAATAAACCAAGTCTCCTTGACCGAAGTCAGGTTTACTTGACTAGAGTCAAGTATCTTTGACCGTAGTCAATCCTTTTACCATTAAAATAACTCTTTGACCATAATTAACACATATAAAACTCTTTAATTATGATCACATAAATGGTCAACTGTACTTTGACTTAGGATATTTACATTGTGGTGACAGTAAGTCATAAAGTAGCTTCCTTAGCCATATGCATTTTGTAGTAGCTGCATTTGCTGCCTTATACTCTGCTTTACTAGAAGAAAGAGAGACCCTGGCCTGCTTCTTACTTAACCAAGATATGCATGCGGAACCCAAAGAGAAATAGTAGCCAGAAATGGATTTTCTATCATCAATGTCCCCTGACCAATCAGAATCTCTGAAGCCACATAGATCAAGATCACAAGCATTGGTATAATGCATCCCAAGAGTAATAGTGCCATGCACATATCTGAGAACACGCTTGGCGGCATTCCAATGAGTGATAGTGAGACAATGCATAAACTGACTCAATACTCCTGCAGCATAAGCAATATCAGGCCTTGTGGAACACAAATAGATAAGACTCCCCACCAATTGTCTGTACAAAGTGCCATCAAACTTTGTAGCCTTATCATACTTAGACAGTTTGAGACCCTTCTCAAGAGGTGTAGCTGCAGGCTTACTATTCTCCATGTGAAATCTCTGTAATATACTCCTGGCATACTTAGTTTGGGACATGAAAAAATACCATCTTGAGTTTGCCAAAACTCAATGCCCAAACAATAGTGCAGTAAACCCAAGTCTATCATATCAAATGACCGAGACAAAGCTGATTTTACTGATGCAATATTTCCCTCATCACTGCCAATAAGCATGATATCATCCACATAAAGAATAAGAATGATGATTTCTGATTTTTTTTGAAGCACATAGAGATTTGGCTCAGTATGAGTGCTAACAAAGCCCTGTGATAATAAGAACTGATGGATTTTATGGTACCAAGCCCGAGGTGCTTGTTTCGGCCCATATAAAGCTTTGCGAAGCTTGCATACCTTTTGTTCCTGTCCCTTAACCACAAAACCTTGGGGCTGCTGCACATAGACCTCTTCCTTTAGGTCTCCATTCAAGAAGGCCCTCTTCACATCCATCTGATAAACAGGCCAACCATAACTTGCAGCAAGAGAGATGACAGTCCGAAGCAAGAGAGATGACAGTCCAAATGGTTGTCATCTTGGCTATAGGAGCAAAAGTATCCTCATAGTCAATTCCTTCCTCCTGACTATACCCCTTGGCAACTAAACAGGCTTTATGTTTCTCAACTGTGCCATCCGAATGATATTTTGACTTAAAAATCCACTTGGTGCTAACTACATTCTTCCCAACAGGGAGATCAACCAATTCCCAAGTGGCATTCTTTTCAATGGACTGAATTTCAGATTTCATAGAATCTTCCCATAATGGGTGTCTCTGAGCATCCTCAAAACACTGAGGTTCAATTTCAGCTTCCATAACTGTGCTCATCAAGGCATAATTGACCTGATTTTGTGCTTGCCTTGTGCTAGACCTTGTTCTCCCCAACACAGGCTGATTTTGTGCATCCTGAATGGTAGCCCGAGCCCATCTAGGAAGGGGCTGACTAGCTGCAGCAGGCTGAGACTGATCTGCAAATTTTACCCTCCTCCTTTCATAGACAATAGGTTGATTTTCATTGACTGATTTCTGAACTGAAATTTCAGAAGTGCTACCTTCACCAATATGGGGAATTTCTCCAGATGTAGTGGAGGAAGAACTTGGTGTGTTAAACACATGTGATGGCATATCTTCTGACTCAAAATGAACAATATCCAAAGGTGTAGTGTCCTCAATGGGCATATGTAAATCATTAGGCATAAAGCGATCATTATCATTGAAAGCAACATCTTTGCTTATGATAATTTTCCGTGTTTCAGGATTGTAAAGCCTATAGCCCTTGCTTTCAGTACTATAACCCACAAATATGCATTTTATTCCCTTATCATCAAGCTTGAATCTGTGTTGATCTGGTACTAATGCATATGCCACTGATCCAAAAATTCTGAAGTGGCTAACCTTTGGCTTATATCCATAGAGAATGCCTCAAACGGAGTCCGATTCACCAATGCTTTAGTTGGACATCTATTTTGAATGTATGTGGCTGTAACTACAGCCTCACCCCAAAATACTTTAGGCATCTTTTTGTAGCTCAGCATGCATCTGGTCATCTCCATGAGAGTCCTATTCTTTCTTTCAACAACATTATTTTGAGCTGGTGTGTAAGGGCATGTCTTCTGATGATGAGTCCCATGATGAGCCAGATAATTCTTATAGGCATGAGACATGTATTCCCCTCCTCTATCTGTCCTAAGTGTTTTGATCTTGGCATTAGTTTGGTTCTCAACAAGTGCTTTGAACTCGTGAAACCAATGAAACACCTCAGATTTTTCTTTCATGAGGAAGATCCAAAGACACATAATACTTGGCACCACGATGTGACCGCACATTCACCTCACATACATCACTATGCACAAGCTGCAGTATATGTGAGGCTCTGACTGATCCATCCTTTTTGAAAGGCAAATGGTGCAACTTTCCCATAATACACCCTTCACAAAAAGAACTAGATGGTTGCTGCAATTTTGGCATCCCTTCAACCATTTGATTATTCTGCAAGTATGCCAATGCTCTATGATGTGCATGACCAAAACTAGCATGCCATAAATCACATGAAGATGCATTAGACGTAGCCAAGGCATGCTGCACATGGGGCTTAGCATCCAACTTATAAGGACCCTTATCATAAGTGCCGGTGGCAACCACTGCATATCCCTTTCTAGGATCTTTAATTTGGCATTGATCATCGTGAAACTCCACAAGCATGTGTTGATCATGAGCTATGGATGGAACTGAAATAAGATTCTTCCACAACTCTGAAACATACCAAACATCACGAATATACTTGACTTTGCCATTATCAAGCTTAATGGGAATATGTCCCACTCCTATAATGTCTTGAGAAGCATCATTGGCACAAGTAACTTGCCGCCCATACACAGGTTTGATGCTCTCAAACCACTCCTTATGAGGAGTCATATGCTGTGAAGCACCGCTATCCAAATACCAATTCTCATTCACATTAAGTGAATAGGCATCATCATTATTGCTATGAGCAATAGCATGATCACAATCACAATCCCCCTTGGAAGATAGCTCAGAGAGTGTGGCTGCAAATACAAAATCCTGATCATCCTGAGCAAAGTGTGCATGTGAGCTAGATGCATTGCTCTCAGTATGAGCCACAAAATTACTGTTTGAGTTGCCTTGCCTCTTCTTCTCATTTGCAATGCGTTTCTGACATTCTGCAATGTAATGGCCTGGCTTCTTGCAGTAATTGCATCTGCCCTTTTTCACCCTAGCATCTTTGCTTGATCCGGCATTATTGGTACTATTATTTGCCCCTTGTGGCTGGTTGTTTTTAGGCTTATATTTCTGAAAATTTCCCCTCTCCCCAATGGGCAGAGCTTGCTCACTACCATGAGAGCCACGAGAAAAATTATGAGCTCTTTCTTCTCCTACAATAACAAACCAACCAATTCTTCAAAAGAAATAGATGCAGCCCTGAGAGTGATGCTCAATGATGTAGCAAATGTACTATATGAAGGAGCAAGACTATTAAGAGTGATAGAGACCAATCTCTTCTCTTCAATTTCCTCATCAACATTTGCAAGCTGATCTCGCAAATCTGTAATTTTTGCTACATGCTCTGTGATGGTTTGACCATCAGTCATTTTCAGATCCTTAAGCTGATTGTTGAGTGCAATCACCCTGGCCATATTCTTAACATTATGTATACAGGACAACTTGTCCCAAGCATCCTTACAAGAAGTACAAGACTTTTTAGTCTTCATGATGTGCCTCTTCACTGACAAGGAAATCAAAGAAAGTGCTTGAGCATTGCGACGGTCAAACTTCTCTTGCTCCTCAGAAAGAGGATAAGATGAGCTAGCAATAGAACCTTGACTGCTAGGAGTACTAGGAGCAGTCACAGGCCTAATTTCATCTCCACTAACAATATCCCAAAGGCCTTTTCCAACCAAAATATTCCTCAGCATAAAAGACCACAAGGCATAGTTTGATCCATCCAACTTATCCGCTTCAGTCAGGGTGCCAAAATTCTCTGAAAGAGACATGATTGCACTTCACAAGTAAACTGAAAATAAAATGCAAATATAGATAGCAAATCTGCCCCAAAGGTGTTGTCACAAAGCACAATTCCCTTCCGGAATCACAAGGCAAAATGGGCAATAGTATTTGCTCTGTAAGTATTCTCAACTTTCAGCCAAACAAAGGCTTGAGAAGCATCAACCAAAGGTATAAAATCTGAAGCAAATGTTTGCTTACAAAGCATCCAATGATAGCATTCACTATTAGCCAACCTTTGGCTCAATATGCATCCAATAACTTGCCCCCAATTCTGATTTTTGTCTGTTGCGTGTAAAATATCACAAGAAAAGTGATCTCCCAGTCCAAAATAGCTTCAAGATGACTCCAGAAAGAAGTCGACCAGATTTTGGGAGCTGAAACAGTCCAAAATCAGCAACAAAACTACCAGGAATGATGTCACCCAGCCCAGATGGTCGTCCTAGAGAAATGCGAACTGAAAATAGGCTGGAAACTGATGAAAGAAAGCAAGGAAATGCCAGATCTGAAGTTGTCCAGGCACAGGATGCTCAAGAAGCAGTTCGAGTTGATGTAGGGGCTGGAAACTGACAAAATCAGCAGCAAAAGTGCCCAGAATGAGATTGCCTAGTCCAGATGGAGCTCCTTAAGATAGGCGACTAGAAAAAACACTGTAAATCAGCAAGTGGAGCTGATTTTGAGGATGTCTGGCTGCTAAATATCCCAAAAACAGCAAGTCTGTAGTCGCCTAGGTCCAGTAGTGACCCTGGTGAAGGCGCCCAGCTACAGGAGACCTCTAGAAAGCTGCTACAGGAAAAAAACGAGCTGGCTGGACTGATTTCTTTGCAACAGAAGTGACTCTTCGCGAGAGAACTGAAACCCGGGAGTGGTAGAAGCACGGGAAGCAATGCGGGAGCGAAGCTCTGATACCAATTGTTGGAACTGTGAGGAGACACGAAGTGGATAACGAACACGAGAGTGTAGTCCACACACAAAGCTCCACTAAATAGTTCAACAATAGAAGTACAAGACTTGGGATATACATGAAACCCAAGTATAAAGTGAAAACCCTAGACTAGAATAACTTAGACCAAGTCTAGCCTACAATACCATACCATTGTATGTTCCATCATCATCTACATAAAAAATGATGACCAAAATATCCCCCCCATCCTTCTTGATGTAGATAATTCTTTCCATGGGACTATTGTGTGTGTATGAGCTGTAATTTGTGAGTAGCTCTTACTGCACCATCCTTTTTAAAGGGAAATCTATGCATCTTGCCAAGGATGCATCCCTCACATGCATGAGGAGGAGGTGACTCCAAAGGAGGCAATGCATCAGTCATAGCATGCTTTTGAAGTGTCATCAAGCTGCCATAGCTCATGTGCCCATATCTGGCATGCCATAACTCTGCATTCGGCTCACTAAAAGTGCAAGATCGGATCTTTTCTCATAAATGTCAAGCTGAAAAAGACCGTGATACACAGTGCCAGACAACATCAAAGCATAGTCATTCTCTTTGTCTCATACTGCACACTTAGCATCATCAAATATGACCTGAATTCCTCGATTGAGAGAGGACACTGAAAATAAATTCTTCTTTATACCTGGCACATAAAGAACATCAGTAATTCTGAAATCTATGTCATCCGTGGAGGTGAGTATGATGTCACCCACTCCACACACTGAATAAGAAGAATTGTTTGCACATGTCACCTTCTTTTTAGTGGGTGGTGCATGCAGAGATGCAAAAAGACTCTTCCTTGAAGTGATGTGCTTGCAAGCACCACTATCAAAATACCAAGTGTTCAGTGTTTCATTGACACTGAAAGAGCATGCATCCTTTGAAGGGTCATAGCTGCAAGTCAAGAAAGCATACGGGTCATCCTCAAGAGTGGCTGTAGTATCTGGACTAGCCACTGGAAAATCTGAAATGCAAGACAAAAAGGCATAATGCTCTTCCACAAAGTTGGTTGTAACATCCCCTCCTTCATGTGCATTAGGAGCTGATGCATCTGAGACAGCCAACCCCGAGATTCCTTTTTCTTCTCCTTAGCTATTCGCTTCTTGCGTTCACCAATGTAGTGACCCGGCTTCTTGCAGTAGTGACAAATGCCCTTCCTTTTAGGCTTCTCTGCATCACCTTTAGCCTTATGATAGGGCTGCTGTCCCGAATCAGCTTTATGCTGATGTGTGGGCTGATTTCCATGTTGCTTTTGCTGCCCTTTCCCTTTGGGCCTCAACTTTGAAAGCATGGCATGCTCACCAGCTCGTGTGGCCATGTTCTTTCTTGTCTGCTCTTCCTGCAACAAGAGTCCTATCAACTCGTGAAATGAAAGAGGATTGATTCCCCCCCTCAATGATAAATTCAGTGAGCCGAGATAGGACTCAGAAAGATAATTCAGAATGGTGGTAATCATCTCTGAATCTAGAATAATCTCATCTATATTCAGCAACTGTTCCCTCAAATCCTGAAGCTTGGTAAGGTGAGCATTCATGGAATCTCCCTCATCCATGTGTGTATGAGATAGCTCTCTCTTCAGGAATGAGACTCTCGCATCATTTCTTGCTGCAAACATGCTCTCTAAAATATCCCAAGCTGCCTTCGAGGTCTTGCATGATCGAATGTGAGGAATGATAAACCTCTTGACAGAAAGAGAAATGACTGAAAGAGCTTGTGCATCTCGTGAATCCCACCTTTTTTGTTCTGCTGTGGGAGCCACCAAAGTAGCAGCTATTGCTCCTACCACTTGTCTTGCACCTTGACCTCTACCCCTACATCCACTTGTAGGAGTGATAGGTATAGCCACAGTTTCTGGCCTTGTCTCATCTCCATTGACATAATCCCAGAGATGTTTGCCAACTAGAATGTTGCGTACCATAAAGCTCCACAAGGAGTAGTTAGTGCCATCCAACTTATCCTCCTGTGTGAGAACTCCAAAGACCTCATTGTGATTGTTCTGAGCCATATCTGCCAGACAACTCAAAAATGCAGCAAGCTAGACAAGTAAAATCCCTTCCGGGATGTAAGATGCACAACCAAAGTTTGCAAAAAATATGCCCAAAATTCCAATTGCTGTCACAGCCTATCAAAGGCTTGAAATGCAACAAATTGCTCAGCAAATGCCCAAAATTTGCAAAATCTAACTGCCAAAAGTGGCTGTTGGAGTGTATTTGTGTGTCCTAGGTCCCTAGGACTTATTTTATAGTCTAGTGAGTCCTAGACAATGCCACGTGTCATATGGGAGATTATCCCATATGCATTGTGACTTTCTAGAGTCTAGAGGCTCACACTATATAGTCTTATACTAGTCTTGGAGTCTTATCATATCAGTCAACATCAAGCTATCTACATGTGAGTATTTTGGTTCATTGCTATTGCCTACTTCCATTTTAGATCATTTCCATTATGCTTGCAATCTTTCCTTTCCTAGAGATAGCTTGCCACATGTTCCTTCATGTGGTATCAGAGCCATGTTCCTAGCCCTTCTCTCTCTTCCAAGAGGATGTGGTGAGGGAGGCCAATGACGCTACTCTCCCTTATCCTCCTTGGAAGGCACCCATTTCTCCTCCTTCCTTTCCACTTTCCCCTCCCTTAGTCTCACCATTGTTTGGAGCATTTGGAGGAGGTGATCTACATCGACCACCACCTCTCTTCACCACACAATGATCTGCCACCTCTCTTCTCCTTCCTTCAGCTACAAAGATGTCTTGGAGTGGTGCTATTTCTATGACTTGTGGACAATGTGACGCTTCTGTCCAGATCTAGAAGTAGAATCACAGCTTTGTGTCTGCAGCAAAGTTGTATAGGACCTTGAGTACTACAAATTTTGTTTTTACATCACTGCAATCTGAGTTTTCTGTGAAAAGTTATAGCTCTTGTAAGAAGTGGCGAAATTTGTTTCTGCGCGCGGATTTTGTTCTTGAGCTTAATGATTTGACATCCCAAGCATGATGCAACCATCTCAACGTGGAGCTGTCCATCCTCTTCATGGTTGACCTCTGCTCCATCCCCCCGCCATTTGCTCCTTCTATCCGCAAGATGGTGCCCGTATGCAGCTATCGGTCATTCTCTTGGAGCTGCTGCTGATTTTACAGTTTTTGCCCGCCATGTCTTCCTACTTCTGCCTGCACTTGCTTCACTTCTGCATCTGTTTGCCATGAAGAAGATCCCGACCTGCTCTAGCTCATGAAGAACTTACCAAGGTGATCTTTCCATAGTTACACTTGCATTTCTACTCTTTTTTTTTTTTTTTTTTTTTAAAGAGACTTCTATTAAGTAAGAAAGAAACCCACTAGAGCAAGCTTTGTGCAGAAATACACCATGCTAAGCATGTAATAAAAAACACCTCAGAGGAATGAAGTAGAAAGAAACCAAAGCTGAGGCTGAAAATGCCATCTCAACCCTGTAGAAGTCTCAGCAAAGAAGGGAGAGTCTCTCCAATCTCTGAGAAAAGTAACTCTCCTAGAGGAGGCTGCTCGAGATGATCCCTGCATGGTCGCCCAAATGGCCATCAGAGTGTATCGTATCTGTCCAAGATCTGTCCAAGTACTGGCCAAGATCTGAGAAGGGTGAACCTGAGAACACTCCAAAGCCTCAGTCCATCTGGCTCTCCAAATGTGCCATGCTGCAATGCTAGCTAGGATCTCCCATGGAGAGTCGACCAAGGAGTGAGTAGCCCTGAAAAGAGTGGCCGGAACATCCTCTAGAGAGCACGACTCCACAAGGTGTCGTTGGATGTGAAGAGCCCAAGAGGAATCAAGTCTCTCAAAAAATACCTGGGGCCCTGAAAGAGTAAGCCAAGCCACTGATCCCCAGGTCATATAGAAAGGTAGGCGAACAAAAGTGCTGAAAATTCTTGAAATCCCATTCCATATGATTCTCGACTGTCTGCGATCCCAAAGGCAGTGTAGTATTGTCTCCAAAGCATAAAAGGCAGCGAGGCCAAGAAGGGTCAGCTCCGAACCTGGATCTCCAATGGTTTACTGCTATCCCACCATGAATAGAAAGCCAAAAGAAGAGAGTGATTTTTCTATTCCGGTGGAATTTCCAAAGTCTCTGCCAAAAAATTTTCTGCAAGTCAGCAGGAATCTGAAAGTTCTCCCAATGATGAGCTCTGGTGGGCCTCCAACCCCTACAGCTGAGCTGGAATTTCCTGGCATTACTGACCGTGTAACGAAAGAAGGGGGTGCCCTTCATCTATCCATTCCCATTCCCCAGGGTCCCACTGCAAAAACTTAATTGGGAAAACTCCATAGAGCCACAGCCTCCATGAGCCAAGGGCGAGGAGAAGCGGGTCAGGATCCAAGTACCACTTTGAAAGAGAGCCATGCTCCATGAAGCCCACTATCATGACTGGCTGAAACGGTACCTCCAACAAGATATCGTCTGTGGATCTGGACAGCCTGCCCCCCGAAGAAACATAAAAAACTAAGGCATCCTCATGTGTGTCAAGAAAAGCAATCACTTGTAAAGGAACTCCCAATCTGGAAAATGCCCCTATCCAGGTGGAGCAAGTAATAGGCATGTCATCTGTGTCCACCCGATCCAAGGGCAAGGCTGCATCAATCTGTTGGACTCTCCCTACACTCCCTCTGAGATTAAGAATCTGGGCCTGTCGGTCTGCAGCAAGCTTCCTGAAGGCTTTCCATGCTCCCACTGCAGATGCAAGGCCCCTCTCCCATCTTGGCCACTGCATGTAAGGAGAAGCTCCAAGTGGTCTGCCAAGCTCATCCAAAATCCTATCATTCCACATGATAGGCTGCCTTTCAGTCTCTTCACGGGTGGATGGGGGAATCCTGCGAAGAGTACTCCTGAAGCTGGCCCATGCTTTCAGGATAGCAACCATAAGAGGGGAAGAGGGAGACCTGAGGTGGGCTATGGTGAAAACCCATCTAGTACTGTGTGTCCAATCCTCTCCTGAAGTGGGCGTGCGAGACTGTATGTATCTGATAAAAAAATCCTTCCAAGGCTCTTGCCCTGGCATAAGCCCTCTCAGAACGAACTTGCAGAGTAAAGCTTTGCACTGTAGATCTGGGTCAATGATATTCGAACCCCCTTCTCTTGTAGGAAGAATCAAGGTCTCCCAAGCCACCTTGGCTGTAACATCAGTTGTGCCATCTAGACCACTCCATAAAAACTTTTGTACAGGCCTCTTAAGCTAAGTGATACAATCCCTAGAGTGGCACCAACAAGAGCATACAAACCATGCTGTGGCTAGAAGAACCTGGTTAACCACCACCACCCTGGAGGCCAAGTCAAGTTTGGCTGAGCTCCAAAAAAGGAGCTTTCTTCTTATGCTTTCCAACACCGGAGCAAACTGTTGTGAAGGAGAGATGCCCACCCCAACCTGGCAGCCCAAATATCTGACGGAGATGCCCCTCTGTACCCAAGTGAAGCCAATATCATTACCCCAATCCGGGGTGTCATCCTCGCAAATCCAAAAACCATTGGATTTCAGCCAATTAATGTGTGCACCTGCAGCCGTGCAAAACAAATCCAAGGCTGTCCGGAAGGAAGTGAGTGTCCTGGGGGAGGCATCCAAAAAAACAGCCGTGTCATCTGCCAACTCACTATCCAGGAGCTCTTCTTCCCGGCGGATAGGAAGCCTCAGCCCATAAATATCAGCTTGAGATCTAATGTAGATCCTCATAGCTTCCGCCACAAACAGAAAAAGAAACGGGGTAAGAGGACATCCCTGGCGGACGGATCTGGAAATCTGAAACCTGTCCCCTCTTACCCCCCCAATGAGCAACTGGCTATGGGCTGATCTGTAGAGAGAGGATACTCCTTTAATCCATGCATCTGAAAAACCAAAGCGAGATAGACTACCCTCTAAAAAATCCCAGTCTACTCTGTCGTAAGCTTTCTCAAAGTCCAAGAGTAGAATGGCCAATCTCTGGCGGCTTTGCATGGCTCATTCTGAGGCCTCCCAAAATGAGAAAATATTATCAAAAATACTTCTGCCATGCACAAACCCTGTCTGCGTGTCATGAATCAAATCTGGAAGAAAAACCTGTAGCCGCGGACTGATGGCTTTCGCCAGAATCTTGTAAAAAGTGCCCAAAAGAGTGATGGGTCTCTATTGAGACACAACATTCCTATTACCCCCCTTTGGGATGAGATGAATGAGACCTTCTGTAAGTGAGTCCGGCATCTCACCAGAGTCCGACACGCACTGCAGGGCTGATGTAATGTGATCACCAATCTGCTCCCAAAAAGTAATAAAAAAGGAGGGAGTAAGTCCATTTGAACCTGGGCACTTGCCCTTGTGAAGGGCAAGTAATGCAGTCTTAAATTCTGCATTGGTGAAAGGTGCATCCAGAGAAACATACATCTCATCCTTCACCAATACAGGGATACACTGCCAAATAACCTCTCTGGTATTATCAATGGCATGTGTGCCTGGATCTGCAGTAAGAAGGGATGCAAAAAAATCTGAAGCTACACGCATGACAGCATTAGGATCTGACTGTAACACCCCGTCTGAGTCAACAAGCTGCGAAACACTATCTCTACTATGTCTGGGCCCATGAGTAGAGAAAAATTGTTTGTTGACCCTGCCACCCATCTAAATCCAAAAGGATTCCCATGCATGAAAGGCATATTCTGCTCTCTGATCCAACAATGTCTACAAATGAGCCCTTGCTGCAGCAAGGCGCTCCTGAATCCAAGCATCTGTGGGCCTCTTCTGCTCTTCCCTCTGAAGGGACGCTAATTGCTGGCGTATACCAATCTCACATCTGAGAATCTCACATCTCCTACAATTAGTGACTGTATGATAATAGTCACTAATTCCGGATAAGGCTGCAGCTACCTGAGATGGGTGGACAGCTCCACCCTGTATGTGAGAAACCCAAATCTTTAAAATATCCTCCGTGAGGCTCTCCTTTGCATAAAAAGCATCCGGAATCCTAACACTGGCAGAGCGTCCTCTTCGATGAGGCTCAAGAATCTGCAAGACCACTATAAAATGATCTAAGGTGGAAACCCCAGTAGAAATGCATACAGATCCTCCTCTGTCAAGTGCCCAATCGTCTACATAAAATCTGTCAATCCGTGCATGAATGGGCATGTGTATTCTCCTGTTTGACCAAGAGTACAGGAGTGATTGTGGCATAATATGAAAGGCATCATCCAACCAAGTGTCCCTGCCACTGAACTGAAAGAGGAAGGCATCCTAGGCTGTCACCACAATGTAAATATCCTAAGTCAAAGTACAGTTGACCGTTTATTTGATCATAATTAAAGTGTTTTATATATGTTAATTATGGTCAAAGAGTTCTTTTAATGGTCAAGGGATTGACTATGGTCAAAGATACTTGACTCTAGTCAAGTAAACCTGACTTCGGTCAAGGAGACTTGGTTTATTACCAAGAGGGTTAACCAGAGAACTACAGAGCTGACTACGGTCAGAGAGTGTTGACTTCGGTCAACAAGACTTGGCATGCGCCAAGAGGGTTAACCCCGGTTAACCAAGATGTGCCAACTTCGGTTGGAGAGACTTGGCTATAATTAAGGCACCTCGACCCTTGGTCAAAGCTCCTTAATTATAATCAAGAGTGTTGACTCCGGTCAACCAGTAAATAAATATATATTTTTATATTTGTTAGGTGTGCACATGTGTTCAGTGGGGACGCCCACCGTGACTAGAATTAGTCCACAGTGTGTTATTTGCATGCAAAGCGCTAACAATTAATGGATGCCATGGTGGTGCGCTTTAATTAATTGTTGCAGGTACTAGGAAGAGTTATTTTTCCTAAGCGCTACGGGAGCCTGACAAGCATCTAGGAGGCGGTTCGTGTGACCAAGTGCTTTGAAGACTCCAGAGTGGCCCTTAGTGGCATGTAATAGGACTTAGTCTAGATTTTAGACAAGTGGCATGTTGCCAATTTGAAATGAGCTTGAAGCTCTTGTAAGGATGCACGTTTTGGAAAAGGAGAGAGGACCAGACAGCTCTACGCTGAACTTTTGTAACAAATTCTCTTCGAGTAATAAAATCCCTTCGGGGGGGTCCAACCCGACATGTTGTCCTGGGCCCTAGTGTCTCTGTAGAGAGAGAGAGAGAGAGAGAGAGAGAGAGAGAGAGAGAGAGAGAGAGGGAGAGCAGAAAAGAAAGTGTACTTGCTGGTTATTATGAAGGAAGTTTTGTTCAAAATTATTGTTGTCTCTCAGAAGAGCGAGATGGATTTCAAAGAGCGTGAGGGATTCCATAGGGATTATATTGGTATCAGAGCCCTGGTTCACACCCTTCTAAGGCTGTGACGATCCAGGAAAATTTTGAAAACAAAATAAAATTCGAGAGTTGTGTGACGCACACAGGAGCTTTGAAGCCATACTAGTTATGCACGGTCTCATTGACGATATTCATATGCCAAGAGAAACAATCGCGTGACGAGGATCTCATCGTACGAATAGACATCCAAAGTTGACGTCGAGGCAGAAGCGTGAAATCACAAGGAGGTTGGATGCTAGTCGACACGCGTGAATTGATGAGACCTATAGTGGGCGCTATGTATTTGCGCAGGCCTAAGATTTGACAGAGACAGATTTCATTGGTAGCGTAAGGCCGTCGGATGGAAGTGTAATACCAAGGGTTAGATTGGTGACGCTATGGTACTCCGACTCAGATCTGTATGTTAGATACGAAGACTCCGCCGGAATTCAAACGCGAAGGGATTCCGTCGCGTGAGCAGACAATTTCGTCCGTCATCTAATTTCTTTCTAAGGTTGAAATCTTCACAAAGGCGCGGGCGACAGATACGCTGACACATGGCGCTTATACGTGGCCTTGATGTGGCGCACGCTCGACGTTGTGAAGGTTCAGGGAGGTGAGCAGCAGGCAGGTGACATGGTAGGTATGCACAGAGCTGACGTGGTGCTCACACGTGGCACACAGGTGACGTGGCGGCCACACGTGCGAGCTGACGTGGCGCCCACGTGGCAGAGGTCTTGATAGGGTTCAACTGACGTGGCAGACACGTGTGGATGCTGACGTGGCAGTGGAAGCACATGCTGACATGGCAGACAGTTGAGCGACACATTTGCTGATGTGGCAGACCATGAGTTCATCTAACCTAACCTTGGTTAGTGAACTCGTTAGAGGTCTAGTTATCTTGACTAAACTAGACTAGTCTGGTCATTGTAACCAGACTATGCCTAGTTCAATTCAGTCGGTGGCCTAGTTACAGACCAACTAGTCTGTCAATCTAACCAGACCAGAACAGGATTGATCTGGTTAGAGTAACCAGCCGGTTACCCATCCAGTTACTGTCCCAAAAAAAAAAAAAAAAAAGAAGTTGCAGAGATTGTTTCTACTAGCAGTTTTCACCTATCTGAGAAAGTATTTACTGTCAGAAAAGCAGCAGAAAGGCAGAGAAAACAGAGAAAACAAAGAAAGCAGACTTTTACTGTCAGAAAAGCAGCAGAAAAGCAGAGAAAAGCAGAGAAAACAGAGATTTGCAGAAAAAAAGTATGCATGCCTTTGAGCAGTGAAAAGAGGGAAAAACAGATGCCTTTTGAAGCCATCTGCAGCAGCCAGAAAAGGGCAATATAGTTGTTGATGCTTTGGCAACTGTGTGGGTATATGCCTTGAATTGATAGCCGGTACTGGCATAGATTGTGAATCCAAGACACCTCTTGTTGAGGTATTTTTCTGTTGGAAAAGCAAAGGTAGTTGTGCATCAGTTACCTACACGGTGTGTGTGTGAAATTTGCAGATCTCAGAATATGGATCAATCACCTATCCAGTGGGATTCACAAGATAGGGATGTACATCCAAGACAGAGAAGTGTGCCACAAACTCAACAAGAATTTGAACAGATGGTACGCACTCGTATACAAGAGATGGAAAATCTCAAAAAGGATCCAAGGGCTCAGCATTTGTTTCAAGCAGAAGCTATGCCTAATGCAGTATATGACGTGCCAATGCCAGAGGCACACTCCCGTGTACAGCCAGAGAAAGAGAGATCTCATAGGGGACGGTCTCATAATAGGAAGAGATCGAGGCATCATCACCGATCTCCTAGTCCATCACCGTCTACCTCAAGTTCGACTTCTGTATCTTCTTCTTCTTTATCAGATAAACCATCCAGAAAAAGAAGGAAACATAAGAAGTCTAGGAAGAGAAAGTCTTCCAGAGAGACCAAGGAATTTAAAGAGGGAGGAAAATCTGTCAAGTTTATGACCTACAATGGACAGTATGGTCATACAGACAAAGCATTGTAGTTCATCAGGCAGTTTGATGCTGCATTCGGCACAGAAAAGTTTTCAGAATCCTCCAAGTTAAGAATGGTCAGTTTGCACTTGACGGCGACAGCTAGTGCATGGTGGAGTGCACAGACCACAGATGGGTCAGCCCCAAGGAAGTGGAAGGACTTCAAGAAAGCCTTCTACCAGCAGTTTATGCCTAAACAGTTTAGAGACCATGTTCTTCAAGATTGGGACAGCTTGCATATGGATGCAGGAGATACAGTGGATGTGTACAACCAGAAGTTTTGGGATGCTTATTTGCAGGTTGCACCTTTCAAAAAGATCTCCAAAGGGACCCAAATGAGAAAGTACAGAGCAGGTCTCACTCCAAGAATTCAGGCAGTAGTGAATGCTTTGGGGGCAAAGAACATTCAAGACCTTATGCATTCAGCTTCAGTAGCTAGTCTTGTGCCGTTACAGGATCCATCTACAGTGCTATCCTTGCATGCAGGACGTGCTGATAAAAAGAAAACTGATTTTTCAAAATCAGAAAAGAAAGAGTACCCCAAGGCTGAAAAGAAAGGGTTTCAGCCTCAGAAGCCGAGGGGTACTCAGTTTTCAAAGACTTATAAAGGCAAATCTCTATTCACCCCTGAACAGATAGCTGAATTCCGTAGAGATGGGAAATGCTTCAGGTGCGGCAAAGAGGGGCATGTGGCTGCCCAGTGCCCAGAAAAGCCTTCAACTTCGAAGGGAAAAGAGGCAGAGAAGCCACGAGGACCGCAAAAGCCAATGGCGGGGGGGATTCCTGACATACTGGGTCATGCTTCAAACCCAGAAGAACGAGAATTGCTGCTATCATGGGGCAAAGTCAGAGATCAGCAAGCGCTGATTTTATTTGATCCAGGGGCTACTGATAATTTCATATCAGAGGATCTACCCTAGAGGCTCGGAATAAAGACGGAGGAGTTGGGCAGGGCTTTGGATGCCGATCAGATGTTCTATGGGAATCCTGTGCCAGTCACTCCCTTGATAGGGAAGCTGCGTCTTCATGTACAGAGTTATGTGGATCAGGAAGACTTCTTCATTTCTCCACTGAAACATCATGATGTAGTCTTGGGAATGCCTTGGTTTCATCGCAAGGCAGTGAAGTTGACTCTTCCTGAAAGAGTGCTAGAGTTTTTGCATAGGGGGAAAAATCAGCGTTTAGTTCCCAGGAATAAAGGGGACACTATCCCCATTGTATTTGATGTTACATGTGGTAAATCAATAAAATCTGCAATTTCTGCGTACATGGTTTTTATAAAAGAAAAAGAGAACGATATGCATGCTGAAATGAATGATGCAGACAAAGATAAGTTTCAGTTTCTTGTAAACTTTAAAGATTGCTTTTCTGATGCTTTGCCAGGGGAGTTACCCCCAGAGAGACCAGAAGATCATCAGATAGAGTTAATGCCTGGTAGTGAGCCACCAAACAGACCACCTTAGAGAGTCAGTGCGACTCAGAGAGAGGAGATTATGGCTCAGGTACAGGACTTGCTGTCCAAAGGGTTGGTTCAGCCCAGCTCGTCTTCTTTTTGTTCCCCTGTACTGTTAGTATAGAAGAAAGATGGTTCATTCCGTATGTGCGTCGATTATCGCGCACTGAACAAAATGACCATCAAGAATAGATTCCCTATTCCGCGCATTGATGATGTGCTGGATCAGTTAAACGGAGCTTCAGTTTTCAGCAGGACAGACGAGTGGCTATCACCAAGTGAGGATACAGCCTCAGGATGTGCACAAGACAGCATTCCGCACTACATTCGGCTTGTATGAATACTTAGTGATGCCTTTTGGGTTGACAAATGCTCCAGCCACATTCAATAGAATGATGGATCGCATTTTCCGAAAGTACAGGCATTTCACGGGTACTTTCTTTGATGATATCTTAGTCTTTTCTAAGACAGAAGAAGAGCACAGGAAACATCTTGCTATAGTGTTTCAAGAGCTGAGAAATCATCAGCTCTATGCAAACAACAAGAAAAGTGAATTCTTCTTGAAAGAAATCCATTATCTGGGGCATATAATATCCAAGAATGGGATACAAATGGATCGAGCGAAGATCCGTGCCATTCAGGAATGGCCAGAGCTGAAAACTGTGCATGAAGTTCGAAGTTTCCTAGGCCTGTGTTCTTACTACATAAGGTTTATCAGACACTTTGCTGATATCGCAGCTCCATTACATGACCTTACTAAGAAAAATGCATTCTTCTCATGGGGAATATCACAGAAGAAAGCATTCAATACACTCAAGGAGAAGTTGACTACAGAGCCTATTCTTGTAGTCCCGGATCTTTATCAATCTTTTGATGTTGATTGCGATGCTTGTGGAGAATGTGTTGGGGCTGCATTGCATCAGAATGGTCATGTAGTAGCCTATGAAAGCAGGAGACTTCGGGATGCAGTAAGATATCTAGGAATCTATGAGAAAGAGTTATTGGCTGTAATTCATGCCATCCATACATGGAAGCACTATCTTTTGGGTGCAGATTTTACTGTTAAGACAGATCACCAAAGTCTAAGATACTTTTTGACTCAGACCAAGCTTTCCGAGAAGCATATGAAATGGGCAAACATGCTGTCAATGTATCATTTTCAGATTGTCCATACCCCAAGAATTCGGAACAGAGTGGTAGATGCCTTGTCCCGAAGACTCCAGGTCAATAATGTGACTATTGCTTATCATCAGGACCTGGAAGGCATGAGGGAGCAATATGCTCGTGATGCAGATTTTGGTGAAATTTTGCAGCAAATGCAAGAGGGGCAATCCACCAGTCACTATTCCCTGAAAGATAGGTATTTAATGAAAGATGATTGCCTATGCATCACCCAGGAGATGAGGAAAAAGATTTTGGAGGAATGCCATGCACCTCCCTATGCTGGACATAGAGGAATTACAGCAACAACTCTAGCACTAGAGAGGTATTTCTTTTGGCCAGGGATGCGGAAAGATATACATCAGTTTGTTACTGAATGCCTTACGTGTCAGAAAGTGAAGTATGATAGACGGAAGGCACCTGGCCTACTTATGCCTCTTCCCGTGCCTCAGGCACCATGGGAAAGTATTACAATGGACTTTATTTTTGATTTGCCAAGATCAAAGTCAGGGAATGATGGGATTTGGACTATCATTGATAGATTCAGCAAGCAAGCTCATTTCATTCCGGTTCGCAAAACCATTAAGGCAGATCATATGGCTAAGCTTTTCATGGTACAGATTTTTAAACATCATGGTATGCCTAAGTCCATTGTTGGTGATCGAGATCCCATAATGACCAGTCTATTCTGGAGAGCTTTATTTGATAACATGGGGACGAATTTGAATTTTTCTTCTTCTTTCCATCCCCAGACAGATGGTCAAAGTGAAGTAGCAAATTCTACAGTTTTGGATATGCTGAAATGCTACGTGGGTGACCAAAGTTCAGACTGGGAAAAGTACCTACCGTTGGTAGAGTTTTCTTACAATAATACAGTACATAGCTCTACAGGGAAAGCCCCTTTTGAGGTCATATATGGGAAAGTGATTTTGCCACCTATATTGAGGACCAAAGATGAAATATTTGCAGCTGATCAGTTTGTGAGAGACCTCCAGACAGCTTACAGCCAAGTCCGGACAGCAATTGAAAGGTCTCAAGAGAAACATAAAAGAGCTGCAGATAAGCATAGGAGACAATTAGATCTCAAGGAAGGGGATTGGGTACTTTTGAAGTTTGAAAAAGCTAGGCTCCGCAAGTTTAAAGGCAAACAGAAAGTGTATGCAAAGTTATCTCCCAGATACTATGGCCCTTTTAGGGTTACGGAAAGAATAAATGAGGTTGCATACAGGTTGTCATTGCCAGAGCATTGGAGGATTCACAATGCATTCCATGTGAGTCTTCTAAAGAAATTCTAGGGACCAGAGCCTACAGAACCAGTATCAGAAGATCCACCAGAAGTGGATGAGCTGGAGGAGATCCTTCAGCCAGAGCAGATTGTGTACCATACTGTGCGCAAAGGCCCTCAGGGTAAGGAGTTTTACAGGTATCTTGTAAAATTCAAAAATTATACGGCATTAGATGCCAAGTGGATGGACGAAGACATGTTATCCGACCATCCACAGCTTTTGGATGTTTACAAGGAAGCTTTTTAGTTGAGGTCAACTAAATAGAAGCCGAGGGGAATGTCACCACAATGTAAATATCCTAAGTCAAAGTACAGTTGACCATTTATTTGATCATAATTAAAGTGTTTTATATATGTTAATTATGGTCAAAGAGTTCTTTTAATGGTCAAGGGATTGACTATGGTCAAAGATACTTGACTCTAGTCAAGTAAACCTGACTTCGGTCAAGGAGACTTGGTTTATTACCAAGAGGGTTAACTGCGGTTAACCAGAGAACTACAGAGCTGACTACGGTCAGAGAGTGTTGACTTCGGTCAACAAGACTTGGCATGCACCAAGAGGGTTAACCCCGGTTAACCAAGATGTGCCAACTTCGGTTGGAGAGACTTGGCTATAATTAAGGCGCCTCGACCCTTGGTCAAAGCTCCTTAATTATAATCAAGAGTGTTGACTCCGGTCAACCAGAGAATAAATATATATTTTTATATTTGTTAGGTGTGCACATGTGTTCAGTGGGGACGCCCACCGTGACTAGAATTAGTCCACAGTGTGTTATTTGCATGCAAAGCTCTAACAATTAATGGGTGCCATGGTGGTGTTATTTTTCCTAAGCGCTACGGGAGCCTGACAAGCATCTAGGAGGCAGTTCGTGTGACCAATTGCTTTGAAGACTCCAGAGTGCCCCTTAGTGGCATGTAATAGGACTTAGTCTAGATTTTAGACAAGTGGCATGTTGCCAATTTGAAATGAGCTTGAAGCTCTTGTAAGGATGCACGTTTTGGAAAAGGAGAGAGGACCAGACAGCTCTACGCTGAACTTTTGTAACAGATTCTCTTCAAGTAATAAAATACCTTCGGGGGGGTCCAGCCCGACATGTTGTCCTGGGCCCTAGTGTCTCTGTAGAGAGAGAGAGAGAGAGAGAGAGAGAGAGGGAGAGCAGAAAAGAAAGTGTACTTGCTGGTTATTACGAAGGAAGTTTCGTTCAAAATTATTGCTGTCTCTCAGAAGAGCGAGATGGATTTCAAAGAGCGTGAGGGATTCCATAGGGATTATATAGGCTGCCCTCTCCAAAGAATGAATTCCACCCTGTCTGCCTCCCTTTTTGTCTAAAGGCAACTCAACCATGTTAAAGTCACCACCAATGATCCAAGAATCTGCAATGGGGGCCCAAGAGAGTAACTCCTTCCAAAAGGAGATCCGCTCCCCTCTGTTGTTGGGAGCATAAAGATTGAGAAGACCAGTCTTACGCCCTCTAATCAAAACAATGATCCATTGAGCTCTAGAAGGGGAGATAATACCGTGACCAGCAACCAAGGGGAGAATAGAAAGAGAGACCGAAATGCAAGTACCTCCCCTTGTGCCCATAGTAGGTGACCAGAAGGTATGTCCTGAAAGCAGTTTGCCAGACTTAGAGCAATCAATGGCATCCAGCTTGTGTTCCTGGATAAAAAGGATATCAATAGCACCTATCCTCATCTACAGGAGGATGCTGGATGGAAAGGCTTACCCGACCTAGTAGAGGAGACCAGCTTCCCCTGGGCCGAAACACTCCTGCTGAGGGCAGGAAACTCAGCAAGTGAAAGGATCCCCACACCCGCTGAAAGGGAGGCCCTGTCAGAAGGAATCCCAATGACCGGGACCCCTAAGGTGGAGGTCACAAACTCCTCATCATCCATGCAAGTCGCCGAAACTACCAGTGCTGAAAAAGAATTCCTGATAAGCAAGTCTGGTCAAGGAGTGCGAGGAAGACCTACACTCGTGGAAGATGGAGGAGAAGGACCTGCCAGGTCTTTATCAACAGAACTGGAGCTGGAGGTTGAGGAGGCCTGTGGCTTGGGTGAAGAGGAATCAGGAGCCCTCATCTACGCCTACACTTTCTCAGTTGTACTGACTGTGGCAGGAACAGGAACAGTTTGTAGGGAAGAAGTACCTGTAGCCCCCTCATGGTTGGAAACCAAGGGGTCAAAAACCAAAGTGACTAGGGCTGGTGGATCTAAAGGCCCCTCCTGATGTGGAACTGTAGTGTTTGGGGCTGCAGCAACATCCATCTCTGGATTCAGGAAGGCGTCTGTCTGAATAGGATCAAAAGTCTCCTCCTGAGGTAAGGGAGCCGCTCTGATAGCTCTCCATCGTGGTATTGGGTGTGCTGCGGGCATTGGGCGCTCTGCTGCCCCTAGTGGTCCTGGGGTGCGCGAAGCAGGGCACCCTGTTGCTCTTGATGGTCCTGGAGTGCGTGGTACACGGTGCTGGGGAGGTGCAGTCGTGGTAGTACTGAAGGAGCCGCACCAGAAGACCTCTTGGGTCTTTTTCTCTTCCTTGGGTAGTCTCTAGCAAAGTGCCCAAGGGTCCTGCAAATCCTGCACTGGTCCTGTCTACCTGAAATCTCGACTCTCTATCGAAAGAGAGAGCCGTCTGGACGCTGAAGCATAATGTGGTCATCTGAGATGTTAGGGTCAGAGACAATGCCCCTAACACGAGGCACCCTGTCTACACTGACTGCCTCTGCCGAGGAAGAAGGCATGCGAGGAAGGGAGGGGATCTCAGTGACCACTCCGAATGTGGCTCCGATAGTGGCAAGCAGTCGATGGTAGTAGACCTGAGGAAGACTAGGAAATCTAATGAACAGTAATGTGACCTGCCTATCCTCCTCGACCGGATCGAAGCCCAAGGTGTAAGGTAAAAGAAAGATCCTCCTCGAACCTAAAGCCAGGGGATTAGCTTTGAGAACAAGGGTTGTGGACTCGTGGGAGTCGAAAACCACTTGGAAGAATCCACGTCCCAAAAGTCAAATATCCCTGAGGTGTGGGGCAAGGTCTCCTGGTAATGCCGCCAGCATCCAGTCTCTAGCCTATGATCTAGAAGGGTGTGACCCAAAGATGCGGGCGAAAAGTGATGTGGAGTCCTCTAATTCCACATCTTTCTTGAGCTGCTGCAACTCATCTTCTGAAAAAATGACGGTTCTCGCGGCCGGTGGAAGTGGACGGAGATTGGTTGAATGGGGATCCATTCGCCAATCGATGTGAAAAGGCCGATTCCAACACTGAAAAAGCTCCGCCCGTGAAACTACTGCCCAGGATGCCCTGAACGCGGGCGCAGGAAGAAGGAGAAAGAGAGGGTAGGAGAGAGGGGAAGGGAAGGAGAGGATAGACTAAAGGCGGAGACGAACGAAGGCTGAGGGGGAGGCGTGGGGAGCTGAGTTAGGAAGGAAGGGGGCGGGGAAGGAGAGGGAGGAGGTTTTTTTTTTTTTAAATAACTCTCTCTTTTTTTTTTTTTGGGGTCTCCTCGGGGGGGGGGATAGGAGGGAGGGAAAGGGAGGGCGGGGGAGAGGAAGGAGGGGGAGGGGGAGGGGGAGAGGAAAGGAGGGCGGGTTAGGAGGGAGGGAAAGGGAGGGCGGGGGAGAAGAAAGGATGGGGGAAGGGGAGAGCAGCGGGGGGGGGAGAGGGAGGGCGAGGGAGGGGGGAGGGGGAGGAGAAGGGGGCGAGGGGGCTGCAGGGGAGAGGGAGGGCAGAGGAGAAGGGGGCAGCGGGGGGGGGGGGGGAGGGATGACGGGGGAGGGGGCGGGGGAGGAGAAGGGGGGCAGGGGGGCTGAAGGGTAGGGGAGAGGTAGGGCAGGGAGGGAGAGGTAGGGGCAGCAGGGAGGGAGAGGTAGGGGGCAGCGGGGGGGGGGGGAGAGGGAGGGCGGGGAGGAGGAAGGGGAGAGTGAGGGTGAGGGAGGAGGGAGAGGGGGCTGGCGAGAGGGGAGGGAGAGGAGGAGCAGCGAAGGAGGGAGAGAGGCTCTTTTCCAGCCATGGAGTCTTCTAAATCAACTATCATTTCATTTGAGAAGTTTTCTGGTAAGAACTTTTCTACATGGCAAACAAAGATGCGTCTTGTACTTATGAAAGATGGAATGTGGCATATTGTTAGTGGCAAGGAGTAAAAACCACAATCAGATGAAAAGAAAATTGTACACTGGGAGAATCTGAATGACAAAGCTCTTTCTCTCATTGGTTTGGGGTTGGGTGATGAAGTTATTCATCATTTTGATTTTGATTCCACTGCTCACGAATTATGGGCTAAGTTTGAAGGATTTCTCGGCACCAAAATCATCAATTCAAAGGTATTCCTAAGATAGAATTCTTCAAGCTGCAAATGAAGCATGAAGACTCTCTTCTTGCTCACTTGAATCATATGAAATCCCTTGTCACTCAGCTTGCTAGTCTGAAGGTCCCTGTAGGGGAAGATGATCAAGTTGTTGTGCTCCTCTCAAGCATTGAGGAAATTTCTAAGTACCGGGAGATCATACTAGCATTGCGTGTGACACAAATGGGTTATGAGCCTATGGCTGCTATGCTCATTGGTCATGAAAGACGGTATGCAGACACTCCGGACTCCAATGCACTGTACTCCAAGGACAAAGGCAAATTCATGCCTTTCAAATGCAATCACTTTAGGAAGCTTAGTCATACCGAGGATCGTTGCTTCAAGAAGCTTGCCAAGCAACAAAACAAAGATCATGCCAACTTGGTTGGGGCTGTAACAAGTGAAGACGAAGAAGAAGATGATGCTTCAACACCGACTCATTCTCTCACTGCCGACATCAGAGATCTCTCTCTCCATTCAAAGATCTATGTACCTGATGATCGGGACTTTTGTTTCTGATTGATTCTATGTGTGCTTGGGTACTCTACCCTAGGTAGTCCCCCAAAAATGCGTGAAACTCTTGGTGATCAAGAGGCTATTGTCATTAATTTTTTTGGAGGAATTTTGATGTGCAAAGAGAATGCTAGTGCTCAAGCTTATTTTTGGAGAAATCACTATTTTAAAAAGTGATGATTTGAACTTCTTTAGTGGAAGGAGAAGTATGTAACCATGGAACATTGGTTTTTTGAACACATGATCCACAAACATGCAATGTAATCTTGTGTGTTGGCATTGCGAGGAGATGCTGGAATATTTCCATGTAGTAGCAGCAAGATATCAGTGCGTGGGTGTGTAGGTGTGATAAGCATGTGAGGACCCTTTGATGTGTGAGTGAATGGATTTGGGGCTGAGGACCCAACCCTTGTTGGGATAAGGACCCCAAGCAAATTTTTTTTTTCATAAAAGAGACTTCTATTAAGTATGAAAAAAATCCAGGTGAGCAAGCTCGATGCGGAAATACATCATGCTGGGCATGAGGAAAAACACTCTAGAAGAGTAATGAAAAACTCAAAAATAGCTGGAGAGACCCCAAGTATTTGTATAAATATACACCCACATTTGAATGTGTGATAGAGGATGGAGTCTAACGTTTGAAGTTGGATAAGATCTCTCTCTCTTCATGTTGGGAAGTCTTCTTGGGGTTTCTTAGAGGAGACCTAAGAGGCCGTACTACATATGCATATTTCCAAGAGAATACAAAGCAAACCAATGTTGAATAGCTGTGAATGAAGGAAATGAAACCATGCTCATGGATCGGACAAAAAAATTAGTTTAGTCTTGGTTTCCTCCTCATTCACCTCTTGGAGTTTACAGTATTGTATAATCCTTTTTCTTCCTAATGGTGGAAAACATGGGGAAACTGTAACGTTGAAGAATTTCTCCCTGCACATATAAATTCTACATGAAATTTGTATTAACTTTAGATTTCCTTAATATATTTGTGATGCGACTCACCTGCGTTAAGATTACAGGTCCCCCTTGCCCATAAAAGAGCTTCTGGTCATTCAACATGTCCACAATCTTTCTTGTGAACCTCTCCATTTCACCCTGCCATGTAAAATTGACAATCACGTAAGTCTATATGCTTAGCTTTAAATAATGCTACCAAAGCAATTTGAAACCATGCATATTATTGAAAAGGTATGGCACTGAAGAGCTTACCTTAAAAATAGAGTTATCAGTTCGGAATTTGATTCCTGGGAGAAAGTGAAGCCACACTGGAAAGCCTCTATAAAACAAATCAAGAAAACAATAACAAGTGACAATAGAAAAGAGCATGGAAAACTCTTCAATAAAGACGTAATTAATTGTCCTATTCTCTCTTGTTGTGGTTCTCCTTTTATATTTTTTCTATTCAAGCTTTTGATTTCGATGGGAGTTATTCCCCAACAAAATCAAAAGGACAAGAGAATAATTTTAGTGCATAGAGCTCATTTGATATATAAATCGTGAGCACAACAAGGGTTATAACAACCTTTAGAAAATTTGAAAACAATATTTTAATGTTTGAAATACAGCTATTTTAACGGAATATAAAGTAGTTAAGATTAGGAGCTTTGCTTTGCTGTTCCTCCTGGTATCTCTCCCTTCTACCCATCCCATCATCCCCCTCCTTGTGCTTCAGCCCACCCTCCTGCCCTCTTACTATTCCATTTCTTCCCTTACAACTATTCCATTTTTGCCTACCTTCCCCTCCTTTGTCTCTGTTTATAGCTTGTCAGTTCCTTCGCCCTCTTTTCCAGCCCGCACATTGGTGTTCTGGAGGCATATTTGCACTCCTATGTGATTGGATTTCCAGGTCAGGACTACTCCCACAAACTGTCGCACAAGGATTGCTATGCTTGATCCCAAAGAGGGGGACCACATAGATGCTCACTAGTGGTGCCCAATCACCCCTCTAAAGAATGATAATAAGATCTCAGGAGTTGTCACATGCACCAGGGCCAAACCTAGGTGGCAGTGACACCTAGCTGCACGTTCCCATCATCAATTAGCAGCAGATTTGCATGGTTTCAAGAAGAATAAGTCACAACACGCAGAGTTGACTTCTTAGTCAAAAAATCAACTTGTTGATTTTTTTGTCAACGTTGACTTTTGATTGTGGCCTGGGGTCAATTGTTGGAGTTTACGAGCCAACTAGGGTCAATGGTACCAGCTGACCCAGTCAGTCTTCCCTAAAAGTCTATTTAAGGGGCCTTAGCCCTCCATTGTGGGGCATGCATTCCAGGATCCATTCTAGGCAGTTAGGCCCTCAGTTCTATTCAACATTCAGTTCCAGCCCCACCTCAATTCGGAGTAGTTCTTGGAAGGCACCAGTTCAGCTATAGAAGGTCTTACACAGTTCGGATGTGCGTTATAGCATCTACATCAGCATTCCCTGTCGTCTCTACATTAGCATTTAGTCCTTACTAGCCTTGCAGCAGCAAGAGTTAGTCATAGCCCATCGTCTAAATAAAGGGGCTCATGTTCATATTTCGACATTTACAACATCATATTAGTAATTGCACATTGCATTGCATACCGATTTGCGTGCCTTGTGTTAGATTTGCATTCTCTGTGCTATGCAGTCTTTCATTGAAGTTAGTCTAGGGTTGTTTAACTACAATTAGAATCCTTGTGCATGTTACATTGGTATCAAAGCCTAGGTGGACAACCTTAGGAGCATGATGATAGCCATGTTGCCAGAAGTTCATTCGCTTAGATCAATCAAGTTTTGAAGATCTTATCGCAAGTCATGTTCTTCTTGCATGACCATGTAGGAGCATATAGATTAGGCTTGCATTTGAATATAGGCACAGTTAGCCGGTCAATCATTCTAGTGAGTCAGTCCACCAGTCAAAGCATAGTCAATCTCGCCACCCAGTCTAGTCAAAGCATAGTTAGTCCTAGCTAGCATTGCAGCATGGCACATTGGGAGAGCCAGATGCACTGAGGCTTTGGAGGGTTCTCAGGTTCACCCTTCTTAGATCTTGGCCAGTACTTGGACAGATACGATACACACTCTGATGGCCATTTGGGCGACCATGCAGGGATCATCTCGAGCAGCCTCCTCCAGGAGAGTTACTTTTCTCAGAGATTGGAGAGACTCTCCCTTCTTTGCTGAGACTTCTACAGGGTTAAGATGGCATTTTCAGCCTCAGCCTTGGTTTCTTTCTACCTCATTCCTCTGAGGTGTTTTTTATTACATGCTTAGCATGGTGTATTTCCACACAGAGCTTGCTCTAGCGGGTTTCTTTCTTACTTAATAGAAGTCTCTTTTTTGGGGGGGGAAAAAAAAAAGCATAGTTAGTCTTGTTGTAAGTCCTTCATCCGTAGGTAGCCCTTCATCCGCTTTAGAGTTCTTCGAACACAACTTAGTGGTCTACTCTGCAAAATTTGTCACAGTTATGGTTCAAGTAGCTCAGCCATGGGTCTCACTTGGGTCTACTACCTAAGGAACAATTTTATCTTCCACCCTCGAGAACAGCTCAATAGATGAAGCTAATGAGTTTCTTGGGTCTACGACTCGAAACGAAGCTCCAGAGGAGCTTGATAATTTTCAGGAGGCACATACTGATCCTCTATTGTTGGATGCAATGAAATCAGAAATGTCTTCTATCCAGAAGAATGCAACATGGGAACTAGTAGATCTACCAGTGGGCAGATCTATCATTGGCACAAAGTGGGTATACAAGGTGAAATATCATGCCAATGGTGAAATGGAAAAAGATAAGGCACGCATGGTTGCCTAGGGATATTCACAGGTAGAAGGCATTGACTATGAGTAGATATTTGCTCCTATAGAGAAGATGACCACTATCAGGTGTGTTGTGGTCATGACTATCTCATATGGGTGGCCAAAGTATCAGTTTGATGTCAACTCAACCTTCTAAAATGGAGACCTCAAAGAGGAGGTATATGTGAAGCAATACCGAAAATGGTTTGAAGTGGATACCACAGTGCTAATGCATATTGACCCACCTCTACCGATCATCCACATAAAATATGTCAATCCGTGCATGGATATGAACACCCTCCTGTTTGACCAAGAAAACAGGAGTGACTGTGGCTGAGTGTGAAAAGCATCATCATACCAAGCATCTCTGCCATCGAACTGAAATAGGCACCGAATTGAAATAGGAAGGCATTCCATGCTTCTCTCTCCAAAGGGTGAATCCCACCTTCTCTGCCCCCTTTTTTATTTGAAGGCATCTCAACCATGGTGAAATCTCCTCCAATAATACAAGAATCTGCAATAGAGGACCAAGAGACCAGTTTCTTCCATAGAAGGACACGGTCCCCTCTAATGTTTGGGGCATACAGGTTTAACAAGCCAACCTTACGTCCCCCAATCAATAAAATAATCCATTGAGCTCTAGAGGGAATAGTAACCCCGTGTCCAACCACCGAGGGGAGCATAGTGGAAGAAATAGAAATGCAAGTACCTCCCCTAGTACCAAGATCAGGCGACAAAAAGTGTGTCCTGAAAGTAACTTGCCTGACTTAGCACAATCTTTGGCATCCAATTTGTGTTCCTAAAGAAAGAGTATGTCTATAGAATCACCGGTTAGCTGCCTACGGCGGCGATGTGGCAAACCACCTAGGCTCTGAATGTTCTAGTTGACAATCCTCATTACCCGACCTGGTGGCAGAGACAATCCTCTCCTGTGAAAAACCCCTCTTGTCAGTGGAGGAAAGCATCCCCACACCTTCAGAGGGGGAGGTTGTGTCTATAGGAATCCCAATAACAGCCTCCCCTAAAGTGGAGGGAACAAACTCCTCCATATCAAAATTTGCAATATCTTCCAGAGCAGTGAAAGAGTTCCTGTGAGCCAAGTCTAGAGCCAGAGTGCGAAGAATCCCAGCACTCGATCGTGTGAAAGAGATAACCCCCTTACCTCTATCAAGAGAAGTAACACGACGATGCAAAGAAGAAGGGGGCTGCTGAGGTGGAAGGTCAAGGGACTGCCTATCAGTGTGATTATCAGCTCTGACTCTCTCCATGGGTGAACCATAAGTGGGTATCCCCTCCTGCTCTGCAATTGGGGGAATAGGGGGCACCACATTAGCGTCAGAAACTATGAAAGGGATGTCACCTTCCTGTAAAGGTGAATGCTCCGTGGCACCAGTGGCATCCTCCTGTGTTGTAGAAGTAGAAGCGACAACCCTCACTAGTAGTGGCTGGTGCCAAAGTTCCAGGAATATCTGTCGGAGGACTAGTAGCACATGTCGAAGGTGCAGGACGTGCTGTTTGTGCCAAAGTGGTGGTACGAGAACGAGTTGCACCAGAAGACCTTCCAAGCCTTTTCTTTTTCCATGGACAAATCTCTGGCAAAATGCCCAGGAATCCTGCATGTCCTGCACTGGTTCTGTCTCCCTGCTACCTCTATCCTCTGTCTGAAGAATGAGCCATTGGGGCACTGAAGCATGATATAGTCATCCGTCATGTTAGGGTCAGAAAAAATGACCCTAACTCGTGGCACCCCATCAGATATGACTGCCTCTACTGTCGAAGAGGGCATGCCAGGAAGGGGAGGGATCTTTGTAACCAAACCGAACACAACTCCATTAGAGGCAAGGAGTCGGTGGTATACCTGTGGGAGGCTAGGGAATATGATGAAAAGAGAAGTGATCCGACTATCCTCCTCCACAGAATCAAAGCCCAAAGAAAGGGCATCAAGAATATCCTCCGAGAGCTAAGTGCCAAGGGACTGGCCTTGAGCACTGTAGCAATTGAATCCATTTTCTGGCATGAGCACTTAAGCTCTTCATTTGCTACCATAGATACTTGGTATCTAGATAGTGGTGCATCAAAGCACATGACTCACAGGAAAGAGTGGTTTGAAGAAATCAAACCTGTTCATGGTGGCAGACAGGTTACTTGTGCTAATGATGCAACTCAGGACATCACAAGAGTGGGAGATGTTCCGATCCTTCTAGATTCAGGGAAGAAAAAGTGTATCCATGATGTCTGGTATGTTCCTGACTTGAGAAAAAATCTTGATTCAGTTTCATTCATGGCCCGTGATCAGCACATGCTTGTGGAGTTTCAGGATGATTAATGCAAGATCAAGAATCCAAAGAAAGGGTATGAGATTGTGGCTATAGGCATGAGGCCAGCATGGGTCTTTACAAGCTTGATGCTCAGCCCTATAATCAGTATGCTTTGGCTATTTCATATGCTACTCCTGGTGATTTATGGCATGCGAGGTTTGGTCATGCGCATCATAGAGCTTTGGCATATTTGCATAATCATAATATGGTCGAAGGTTTGCCAAAATTATAGCAGCCCGCTCAAGAGGTGTGTGAAACATACTCAAACAAAAAACAAATCAAACTCTTTTGTAGTAGCTGGGTGTATCCCAAAGATCCAAAAAAACTTTCCAAAGACAGCATTTGGAAATCTGGCATGTAAACGCTGTCTAAGGAAAGTGAGAAAATCCTAAGTGGAGGAGCAATGCTAGAGTCTCCCAGGGAGCTAAGCCTCTACGACAAACAACCGGAGCAATATGTCTACGTGCCAATAGTTGTCCAAATGGAAAAACTCCCAATAGTACTCGCCACAAGAAAACTTGTTGTCTGAGTGGCATTTTAGAATGCCAAATGTATCTCAATCTTTTGCGCCACCACTATGGCATGCGAGTCATTTGCCAAAGCTGATTGAGCTTGTGAGAAACCCATGGTGGATATAAAAGAACTTTGTATAATGAAGAAACAGTAATATGTGACAACAATAAAGGTTTAAAGAACGACCCTGGAGAAGTAATAATCTAATCATCAAGACGTTTTTGAAGCTCCAATGGTGGAATGGGCTGAAAAGGCTGAAGCATAGCTGTAATTTTCCGCCAAATGGATTTGTAATGCTTTCTATTCATGGTGGGAATGCCCTCGTTGCCCTTCTGCTTCGAAGACAATACAACATTGCCTTTTTTTTTTTGCAAAAAGAGACTTCTATTAAGTATTAAAGACAACACTGCCTTTGGGATTGCAGATAGGCGAGAATCATATGGAAGGGGATTGCAAGACTTTTCAGCACTTTTGTTCGCCTCCCCTTCTATATGACATGGGGATCAGTGGCTTGGCTCACTCTTTCAGGGCCCTAGGTTTTCTTTGAGAGACATGACTCCTCTTGGGCTCTTCACATCCGACGACACCGTGTGGAGTCGTGCTCTCTAGAAGATGTTCCGGCCACTCTCTTCAGGGCTGCTTATTCCTCGGTTGACTCTCCATGGGAGGTTTTAGCTAGCATCGTAGCATGGCACATTTGGAGAGCCAGATGCATTAAGGCTATGGAGGGTTCTCAAGTTCACCCTTCTTAGACCTTGGCCAGTACTTGAACAGATATGGTACACACTTTGATGGCCATATGGGTGACCATGCAAGGATCATCTCGAGCAGCCTCCTCCAGGAGAGTTACTCAAGGATTGGAGAGAATCTCCCTTCTTTGCTGAGACTTCTACAGGGTTGAGTTGGCATTTTCAGCCTCAGCCTTGGTTTCTTTCTACCTCATTCTTCTGAGGTGTTTTTTATTACATGCCTAGCATGTTGTATTTCCGCACAAAGCTTGCTCTAGCGAGTTTCTTTCCTACTTAATAGAAGTCTCTTTTTTGCAGAAAAAATAAAATAAAATTTGTAGCAGCCAATGGAAAAGAAAGAGGAAACCCGTCATCTTGGACAACATCTGTCACTGAGTGGATGCCTTTTAAATTGAGTAAATAAGAGGGGCGAGGCTCCTGCACTTGCAACGAAGGGACCAAAACTCGAGACCAATGTATACTCTATGCTCTGAGAGAGTTGCCTTGTAAAGAATCTCGTCCATTCCAAATGGGAGAGGATATGCTTCCACATGCTAGAAATAAAAGGACAACCCTTAATTTTGCCTTCCACGGAACCTAAAATAAAATCCCACGGAACTTAATTTTGCCTTCCACGGATTTGGATGGGGGTAGCTAGGATTTTCAGTCACTTTGTCCACTCCCCATTCTTTATGACATGGGGCTCAATGGCTTGGCTTTCTCTTACAGGGCCTCAGGTATTCTATGAGAGAGTTGACTCCTCTCGGGCCATTTTGATTCGACATTATCCGGTTGAGTCCTGTTCTTTGGATGTGATACCACACCTTCCTTTTGCAGCTGTAAATGCTCTGTGGATACCTCTTGGGAGATTCTAGCGAGCATAGCAGCCTAGCATATCTGGAGAGCCAGATGCACAGAGGCATTGGAGGGAACTCGGGTTCATCCCTCGCACACATTGGCTAGTATCTAGACAGACACCATACATACCTTGATGGCCGTATGGACGAGTATGCAGGGAGACTCCCGTGTAGCCTCAGCTAGGAGGGCTTATTTCTTATGGGAATGGAAGGATTCCCCTTTCTTCTCTGAGACTCCTACAGGGTTGAGGTGGCACTTTCAGCCTCAGCCATGGTTGTTTTCCACCTCATTCTGAGGGGGTTTATTTATCCTCATGATTTCATGATGTATTCCGCTTTGAGCTTGCTCTCGCGGGTTTTTTCTCTTGCTTAATAGAAGTCTCTTTCTTGGATAAAAAAATAAAAAAAAAATCCCATTGTCTAGGCTGCCAATATCCAAAATCAGGAGTATTGACCTGTAATAATAAGTGACATATCATTGCAGCCCAAGGCTGAGAATCCTGTAGAAAATGCAGCATCATCTTTTCTTTGTGAGCAAGGATATGCACCTAAATGTTAAGGATATTTAATCCCCCGTGCATTTTTGGTGAGCAAAGATGTTGTAAAGAGAGTAATCTCAAACATCACCCAACAGACACTTTTCTTAGTGAAAATTTCGTTGCTTTATATTACAAGAGAGCTTCCCAAAAAAGGAAACCTGGACAGTACATCAACAGAAAATCTCAGTATAAGGAAGATTTACATCAGAATCTATACGTGAGTTTGTAGACAATCAAAGAGAGATTGCTGCAAAGATCTTCGAAAGAAAAAGAAAGTGGATAAATGAGGATCACCAAAGACCCTATGATTGTGATCTATACATAGAGTCTAGAGCGCCCAGTATCTAACCCAAGTAAAAAGCAAATCAAACTCCGGTCGACGTGGATGAATGCCAAAGAGTTAGAAGAATTTTCCAAAAACAACATTTGGAAAACGGGCTCTCAAATACTATCCAATGATACCTAGCAAATCACGAGTATGTGGACAAAGCCAGAAGATATGAAGCACAGATTCCCGTAGAGCATGACATCGCTTACAAACAGTAGGAGCAATATGTCTGCATGCCATAAGCTGCCCAGACAGGAAAACTCCCAACAAAACTCACCACCAGAAAATCTGTTGCCGAAGAGAAACTTTAGAATCCAATATAGCGTAGTCTCTTCCACCACCATGTTGATGCATATGCCAAATCTGATTTGCTCGGGTCCGAAGACCAAGGTGAAGACAACAGAACTTTATACAATGCCGATACCGTAATATGAGAAATTTTCAGCGGACGGGATGTGGACACAGAAGGTTGAATAGTTCAGTCATGAAGCTTGTCTTCAATCTCAAGAGGAGGAACCGGCAGAAAAGGCTGAAGCATAGAATCAATGGTACGCCAAACAGGAGGATAATGCATCCCCACACGATATTTTGTAGCTGCCAAAGGAAAAGAGAGTACCATCATCATGGATGACATCTGCCACCGAAAATACCTTTGAAAGTGAGAAAATAGGAGCGTCTAGGTTCCTGCACTGCAAGAGGCAGAGCAAAAGCTCTAGACCAATGTATGCTTTCAGCTCTCAAGAGTTGCCTTGCATAGAATCACAACCATGCCATTCCAAATGGGAGAGAATGTGCTTCCAATTCAATAATAGGTTGGAGACAAAAGGACAGCCTTTGACCTTGCCCTCAATAGAACCAAAGAGAAAATCCCACTACGTGGGCTGCCAATGACCAAAAGCAGGGGTGGTGATTTGTAAATGCAAGAAACGAATCATGGCAGCCCTAGGCTGAACCCCGTGCATGAATTATAACATCAATTTCCCTTTATGAGCAAGGATATGAACATGAATATTCAAAATGTTCAAGCCCCCATGCATCTTGGGTGAACATAAATGAAACATTGAAAGTGAATGGACAAAAGTAGTAGAGCCTAATCCGCCTTCACAGCCACCCTCATCCACATTTAAGACAACAGAACAACACCATCAGAAGGCAAAAGGGATTCATTCAACATCTGTGTCTCTACACACCTCTATATACAAACTCATACTCTGGCCACATTTCCTCTGGAAGCCTAACAACCTCAGAAAGAAACCCAGTGGACTACACAGCCCAGCACAAGCTCCTACTGACTGATCAGGAAACACATAGATGACCCATGAAACATAACACTCCAGAGAATGACAACTTCAGAATTGCATAACTGCCATGAACAACATGCTATATCAAAACCTGCCACAACTCTGTAAGAGAACCCACACTGAGAGAAACATAAGCAGCCAAGAATTTCACAAGTCCTTCCTATGATTCTAGACTACAATCGGCCAGTCTTCTTCTTGCGAGATCCACGATCATGTATGGCGACAATCACAAAGCTCTTTTTTCGACCAAGAGTATGTCATCTTCACTTTGGATTTGCACCTTTGGACTGCATGAAACCCATTGTCTAAAACCATCTGCTGCCCTTACTCCCACAGCATAAGTAATGCCCACCCTCTTTAGAAACTCGTCGCCCTTAGCAAGAATCTTCCTCCAAAAGCAATAGCCTCGTCATTCTTCTTATGATCATAGCCAACGCCCTGCTTCTCTTTTCTCTCCATATCTGCCCTCTATCTTCCAAGGTGCTCCACCTGCAATCAAGATTCACAATCACCAAAGTCCTCCATCCACAAAAGCTTCCCCACCGAGCAACAATTCACCTCCCTAGCTCATCGTTCTCCTCTTCAATCAAGAGGCCCTTTGATCTCTGCCTCCTCCAGGAGCCCTCCCAGTGCAACAGCGACCTCAGATCCTGAAAGACTCTCCAGAGCAACAGTCCGCTATCCTTTGTAGAGATCCCCTTCCGCAGTTACGTGCATCCCCGAGATCCTGCCTCACGACATCCCAGGCTCTACCTCATCATCGCGAAGGTCCTTCCACACTCCAGCTTTAGCGCTCGTGTGGTGGCGATCCTTCTACTGCTGTCCAGGAGCTTCCAGCTACTCCAACTTACTTTAGTCTACGTGATTACCTGCCTGCCATAGTCCGTCGCCTCTCCTTCACGTGATCATAGCAGCCTCCCCGTCGTGTGTCTATGCCTTCACACGTCGATAGCTACCTCGTAGCTTCTCCCCTACTTACAGACTCATGCCTCCTCTGTCCAAGGCACTCCCTGGCATGTGTACTAGCGATGCCCAACTCCCAAAGCTCTTTCTACACCCTCGTGCTTCTGAGCTCCTCTCTTCCACCTTCCTGTGGTCCTTCAGCTTGTATAGTGGCGACCCCTTCTCTTACTGAGCTTTCTTGCCCACCGCCCTGCAGCTCCTTTGCGAGGTCACCGAACCACCGAGCTCTCCCCGTTTTCCCAGAAGAGCCCCTCCATAAGCTCCTTTTTGTGCGATGATCCTCCAGGTGCCCACGATCTCCGTCGTGAATCTTTCTGCAAGCTGTCATCTCCATCTACGTCCAGCTCGTCAACTAGAAGCTTCCCTTCATCCTCACGTAGCCACATTTGCATGCATGCCTTTCTTGATTCCAGCCACAGCATTCTTAATTAGCCACCTCATATTTGCCTTTTTACCACTCCCAAGGATTTCCTCAAATTCATACACCAAGGCACTTAAAGCACATATGGTTCTAGTTAGGCATTCAATCAGTTGTATGCCTCCAACACTTAGCATTTAGTTGCCCAGACTACCACATATGGTGAACACCATCCCGACACAATGGATTTTCAAGACAGCCATGACAAAAAAATACTCATGTCCTCATACAAAAAGGATTCGGGACAACCATGAAGAGTACATGTCATCCCACAACAAAACTCCGCCACACTCTGGATACCATGCTCTGAATTGTCTCGTGCACCTACACTGCACTTCATTATGTCCTAGAAGTCCCTGTGGAAGTATCTACCATCTCAAGAAAGTATATCATCAGTGTGGAGTCCTTCATGAGGGTGTCCATAGCTCAAGGCCACCACCAACTAGCTATGTACATAGCTGTGCACTCACCCATCAACATGCAACAAGTGAGAAACATTTTTTCATTTTTATCCACACATCTCTAGCAACCCCTTGTCTTCTGCTGTGACATTCATGTCCAGCAGCTAAAGAAAAACATCAGCAAACCGCCTGGATAAAAAACAAAGCAAGCTTGTACTCTATGCCTCTGCTTTTCTTTTCCTGGATCAAAAGGAAAACTTTGAACCCTCCATTGCCAGATATGCATAATCCACCATCCCCGTGGATCAAAAGGAATCAACAACACACCAAATTGATATAGCCACCAGCTCCTTCCATATACCCACATCCTCACTAAGCCTCCAGGATCCCATAGCTTATCTTGCCAAGACATCACACAACTCCATTGGCTATTAGCCATCACACTTGTATCATGAGTTTTTCTCATCTTCACATGAGCCACATCTTTTGAGGTCACTACCTCACACATAGATCTTACGAGCACCACCAGCTCATAATCTGTGATTAGGGACTTCTCAACATACCCTTTTGCCTCAACCTTATAAATTTCAAAACTTAACCCATCACATGAATTATCAAGATCACCCAGGAGCAAACAAACATCCTTCCCACCTATAGAATGCTCAAACATATCAACACATGCTTTGCTATGCATCCTGTCCTCACTGACATTTTCATTTTCTGAATAGTCATAAGAAGTACATATTTTCTTGTCATTACCGACCTCAGGTGCAAAACCCACAAGGGTATCATCAAGTAAAGCATCCAGCTGATGATCAACCACACTATCACTACCATCCTGCTCAACATGCATACTAGTGTTTACATTCTTTTTCAAAGAGATCAATGCTAACATATCATCCAGTGCATCATCAAAAACACAATCCAGCTCATCATCTGAATCACCATCATCTTGTAAACACTGAATCTTAACCTCATCATACACATCACAGTCCACATGCACACAATCAACACTTGCTGGCCCCACCCAAACTAAGTGTTTTAACTGTAGGTCTTTCACTTTATCAGTAATAGCCACTTCAGCTTCATCACTATCAGACATGATTGAGCTCTCATCTTCACTGCTAGTTTCACCTCTCTCTTCCTCACTTGTTGAACCTAAAACCTCAGCCTCTTCAGTATGCACAATCACAGTGTCAACCACGAACTGATTGCATTCAGCCATCATATGCACATCATCACCACACAACACTGGAGCATGATCATCATCTACACACACAGACTTATCCTTAGCTGCCTTTAACGGGCTCTCAACCTTTCTGCCATCTGTGGCAGCAACCCCTTCTCTCGGGCTCTCTTCTACCACCTCACACAGATCTGGTTGAGCAACACCCTCCTCCATAGCAACTGACAAGCCTCCATTCATAAGTGTAATGATTTCCAGCTCCCTTACATCAACATCTGGTTTCTTCAATAGTGAAGACAACTGACTCTCTTTCTCTGATGAGATGCTCTCTTCCTCTGTCTCACTCTGTGTCTCTTCGTCTATGACTGTCTCCTCAGGTTCCTCTTCCAATTCCAGCCTACAGCTCTGTTGGAGATAAGTGCACACTAAGTGTACTATTTTCCTAGTCTACATTTGTCTAAGTCTAGTCTAGTCTTTGTGTCTTGAGTGTGTGCCATGTGGCACCTCTACAATTATCCCATAAGCACTCTTGCTTTATGTCTTGTACTTTGGCCCATATATTCATGGGTCACATCATTGCAATCAATCTATCTAGCTTGTGTCTTGTCTACACTCTTCTCAAGGTACTTCTTGTCTTTCAATCTTGTTATTATTTCACTTCTAGTTTTCTAGTTTCTAGTTCTTGCTTCCATATTCCAACAAGCTCATATTACACTGCATGGGAGATGATTACATTCATCACATCTCCGACATACACTCTGCTTCTCAAGCATGGATCACTTTGGATACCCTTTTTGCACCCAGATCTAAAAACTCTAAGATTGCACTTATGATCTCATTCTTTGATCTACATATGCAGGAGGGAGCTACTATAGCCTCTCATGTCAATTATCTTCGCAGTCTTATGGTTCAGCCTGCATCAGTGAAGTCCCCCATCTCCGAAGATATTGCTATTCCTGTGCTTCTCAAAAGCTTACCTGACACCTATGCTACTCTTGTCACTACCTTCAAGTATCACAATAATCCTTCTCTTGAAGGTATCATCAATGCTCTCCAAGAGGAAGAAAGAACTCAACAACGAAAGGTAACTGACACTGCATTTTTAGCAAAGAAAGGAAGTTCTTAAGGTAAGAAAGCCTTGCACCCATTGTGGCAAAACTAATCATATGGAGAAGGACTGTTTCAAGGCTCATCCATGCACCATTTGTGGCCGTGATAATCACCGGGAGAGGGACTGCTACTCAAAACCCTCTACATCAGCCCCTGCATCTACCTCAGCCCATGTTGCTGCAACATCTCCATCAGCTGATCCTGCTGTTCCTTCCTCATATGATGAGAAGTGGGCTTTCTGATTACTTCTATTTCTTGTCTACCACTTTGACCACCGATGATGTAGGTCAAAGGGTTCTAGTGTCTTGGTCTTTCTGTTTGACTACAGTCAGTCTTCTGTCTATCTAGTCTTGTCTGTCTGTCTATTTGTCTATCAATCTGACTGTGTTTTGTTTTAGATCCATCTTGTCCCTACCCTTGTGGACCCATATGAGGATATCACTTGAGGAGGGGTGTCTCAGGATCTTTGTCTGTCATGTCTTCTATCTTGTCTCTCAGTCTATCAGTCTCTTTGTCTGTCTTCTAGTCTTGTCTTTCTGTCTTACTCCTAGTGTCCACTTAAGGAGGGTGTTGGAGATAAGTGCACACTAAGTGTACTATTTCCTTAGTCTACATTTGTCTAAGTCTATTCTAGTCTTTGTGTCTTGAGTGTGTGCCATGTGGCACCTCTACAATTATCCCATAAGCACTCTTGCTTTATGTCTTGTACTTTGGCCCATATATTCACGGGTCACATCATTGCAATCAATCTATCTAGCTTGTGTCTTGTCTACACTCTTCTCAAGGTACTTCTTGTCTTTCAATCTTGTTATTATTTCACTTCTAGTTTTCTAGTTTCTAGTTCTTGCTTCCATATTCCAACAAGCTCATATTACACTGCATGGGTACAGACATAATCTCTGGTATGGTCTCCATTTTGATCAAGCTAATTGCCTTTCCTTTCCCCTTATCCTCCCATTTCATACCACTGGTACAGAGCTGATTCAGATCTTTCACCTCCATACAATAGTCACTTGATCTGTCATTTGTTCTCTGCTACTCAGGATAGACATCTCCTCCTACCCTGGCTGGCTTATCATAGTGAGGGCTGATATGTCCCCACTCCCCACAACTCCAGCATTGAACATTGCTGATATAACCTGGTCCTCTCCCTGCACCAGCTGAACTTCCTTCTCCTCCAGCCATAGCTTCTCTCCTGTTATTCTGACCTTTGCCTCTTTTTGCAGTTTCCATCCAATTTAGGCTGAGTGTTTTCATCAGCTCCACAGCTTCATGCAAATCCTTTTTCAGGGAATCATCCTGCACAGGAATAGACACCGGCTCTCTCTCTGCATATGCGTTGATCATTTCTAGGCTACTTACCAGATTCTTAGGCTCTTCTTGCATGCCAAGCTGCCTCAGTCTCTTGACTTTCCACTCCTTCTCCCTAGCCACTTGGACTGCATCCTCAAAGCTATCAATATTCCTCAGCTCCACCTTCAAACGGAGTGAAGGCTTCAAGCCTGAAATAAAGCGGTAGTCTCTCTTAATCATCTGAGGAGGTACCTCCGGCACAAGAGCTTCACACCATAAACTCCATAACCTCCCAAACTAAATCAGGTAACTGGTCAACCTCCTGCTCCTCCTGTCTCACTTTGCACAGCTCTTTCCAAACTTCATTAGGGTTCCTGGATTGTGCAAACTGTGCAAGAAAAGCTGCTCTCACCACTGTATACTCCGGATTTTGCTGCTGAGGATGAGCAGTCCTGAAGGTAGCAACTTGAGTCTGTAACCATGCTTTTGCATCTCCCTGCAAACAATAATTCATGATCTGAAACAAAATCTCAGGGGTTGCCCTATCCGTCATAAGTGCTGTAAATTCCATCTTTTCCAGGAATCTCACTATATGGCATCCCCCAGAACTCTAGAAAGTCCTATGCCATCTCTCTCAGCTCTTCAACACTACAACTGACTGCACAGCTTCACACTTGTAAACTGAAGTGCAGAGGCCTCCGTGGAGGCACCAAAACGTGGATGGACAAAAGCAGTAGAGCCTAATCCGCCTTCACAGCCACCCTCATCCACGTTTAAGACAATAGAACAACACCATCACAAGGCAAAAGGGATTCATTCAACATCTGTGTCCCTACACACCTCTATATACAAACTCATACTCTGGCCACATTTCCTTTGGAAGCCTAACAACCTTAGAAAGAAACCCAGTGGACTACACAGCCCTGCACAAGCTCCTACTGATTGATCAGGAAACACATAGATGACCCATGAAACATAACACTCCAGAGAATGACAACTTCAGAATTGCATAACTGCCATGAACACCTGCCACAACTCTGTGAGAGAACCCACACTGAGAGAAACTTAAGCAGCCAAGAATTTCACAAGTCCTTCCTATGATTCTAGACTACAATCGGCCAGTCTTCTTCTTGCGAGATCCATGATCATGTATGGCCACAATCACAGAGCTCTTTTTTCGACCAAGAGTATGTCATCTTCACTTTGGATTTGCACCTTTGGACTGCATGAAACCCATTGTCTAAAACCATCTGCTGCCCTTACTCCCACAGCATAAGTAATGCCCACCCTCTTCAGAAACTCGTCGCCCTTAGCAAGAATCTTCCTCCAAAAGCAATAGCCTCGTCATTCTTCTTATGATCATAGCCAACGCCCTGCTTCTCTTTTCTCTCCATATCTGCCCTCTATCTTCCAAGGTGCTCCACCTGCAATCAAGATTCACAATCACCAAAGTCCTCCATCCACAAAAGCTTCCCCACCGAGCAACAATTCACCTCCCTAGCTCATCGTTCTCCTCTTCAATCAAGAGGCCCTTTGATCTCTGCCTCCTCCAGGAGCCCTCCCAGTGCAACAGCGACCTCAGATCCTGAGAGACTCTCCAGAGCAACAGTCCGCTATCCTTTGTAGAGATCCCCTTCCGCAGTTACGTGCATCCCCGAGATCCTGCCTCACGACATCCCAGGCTCTACCTCATCATCGCGAAGGTCCTTCCACACTCCAGCTTTAGCGCTCGTGTGGTGGCGATCCTTCTACTGCTGTCCAGGAGCTTCCAGCTACTCCAACTTACTTTAGTCTACGTGATTACCTGCCTGCCATAGTCCGTCGCCTCTCCTTCACGTGATCATAGCAGCCTCCCCGTCGTGTGTCTATGCCTTCACACGTCGATAGCTACCTCGTAGCTTCTCCCCTACTTACAGACTCATGCCTCCTCTGTCCAAGGCACTCCCTGGCATGTGTACTAGCGATGCCCAACTCCCAAAGCTCTTTCTACACCCTCGTGCTTCTGAGCTCCTCTCTTCCGCCTTCCTGTGGTCCTTCGGCTCGTATAGTGGCGACCCCTTCTCTTACTGAGCTTTCTTGCCCACCGCCCTGCAGCTTCCTTGGGAGCTCACCGAACCACCGAGCTCTCCCCGTCGTCCCAGAAGAGCCCGTCCATAAGCTCCTTTTTGCGCGATGATCCTCCAGGTGCCCACGATCTCCGTCGTGAATCTTCCTGCAAGCTCTCATCTCCATCTACGTCCAGCTCGTCAACTAGAAGCTTCCCTTCATCCTCACGTAGCCACATTTGCATGCATGCCATTCCAGCCACATCATTCTTAATTAGCCACCTCATATTTGCCTTTTTACCACTCCCAAGGATTCCCTCAAATTCTTACACCAAGGCACTTAAAGCACATATGGTTCGAGTTAGGCATTCAATAAGTTGCATGCCTCCAACACTTAGCATTTAGTTGCCCAGACTACCACATATGGTGAACACCATCCCGACACAATGGATTTTCAAGACAGCCACGACAAAAAAATACTCATGTCCTCATACAAAAAGGATTCAGGACAACCATGAAGAGTACATGTCATCCCACAACAAAACTCCGCCACACTCTGGATACCATGCACTGAATTGTCTCGTGCACCTACACTGCACTTCATTATCTCCCAGAAGTCCCTGTGGAAGTTTCTACCATCTCAAGAAAGTATATCATCTGTGTGGAGTCCTTCATGAGGGTATCCATAGCTCAAGGCCACCACCAACTAGCTATGTACATAGCTATGCACTCACCCATCAACATGCAACAAGTGAGAAACATTTTTTCATTTTTATCCACACAACGTGTCTTGCCAAACATGATCAAAGGCAAGTAGAACTGAACGTATGCCACCAAAATAGATTGCACTATATCCAGAGCCTAACATGCAACGGCCAAGTCGCCATTTTCCAATATTCAAGCTTCTTTTTCAAATTTTCAAGAACCCAGTCTGTTTGTTGACGACGGGTTATCAGCCAACCCAAAGGATAACCCAAGTGACGAACTAAGTGAGTAGGCGGAACAATCTCCCCTGGCCATAAAAGACTATGCCAGTCTTTAGCATGCAATGGTAAGAGCTTTGATTTCTGAAAATTAACATGAAGACCAGCAGCCATGCCATATATAGAGAGAGCATGCATAAGGGAAGAAAGGTCCGTCTCCGTATTCTTCGGGGTAAAAACCAAGTGATCCAAGTATTGAAGCATCGGGTGTGTGGCAATAGCATACAAAAGTACACTGAGCGGACATCCTTGGCGAACAGAACTACAAAGCGCCTAGGATACAAGCAGCTTGACTGTCACTGTAGACCTAATATATGACATGCTGCATTTTGTGCCCAAAACCCAATGCTCTCATGATCTGCGAGATAAAATCCTGTTGGATAGTGTCAAAGGCTTTAGCAATGTCAACTTGTAGTAGCAATAAAACATTCTGCTCAATGTATTTGGCATATTCTATGCCAACATATGCATTGGCAATGTTATCTGTAATATGCTGACGAGGAATGAAGCCATATTGTGTAGGATGAAGGCCATCATGAAAAAATCCTTTGATACGATCAACAACCATCTTAGCAATGATCTTATAATAACGGGCATGAGAGTGATAGGCCTCCAATCAGTCAAAGATTCACATAGTTGCTTCTTGGGAAGAAGCTTAACCAACCCTTTTCTCCATGAGGTAGGCATGCATTGATTCTGCCAGTAGAATTAATCACACAGCAAGGTGGGATTAAGAAAATCCCAATACTCAAGAAAGAATTCCATAGTGAGACCATCCCAACCAGAAGATTTCCATCTACCACATGATTTTACTGCATCAGACAATTCTCTTTTAGTGAGAGGAACTTCCAACTCCAAATCTTGCATAGGAGAAATAATTGGATTGACATGATGCAATAAAAGGTCTCTTGCTGAAAGAACCTCATGAGTAGAAAAAACTGCATGCCCAAAATGAGCCCAAAATGTCGAGAAAAATGATCAACACAAATTTCAGCAAGCTGGGCTCGAGAAGAAGTCCAAACCCCATCAGGCAAGATAACTCTGCAGATATTTTCAGATTGTCGTTTGTGATGTAAACTCTTGAAGAACTCTTTAGACGAGCAGCCTTTGTCCAAAAAAAGCCCTTTGTTGTGCTCTGGTCGCCCACTTAACAATTTTCCTGTGATCATTGGATTGGAGACAATGTTTTGCCTGGCATAAGTACATATTTTCTTCCACTGATAGAGCACGAAAGTGACAGAGCTTAGTCAAAGATTGAGAAATGCTTTTGGCCTGAGCAACGGAGTCTCTCAGATTTTTTGTATAATTTTTCCCATATTCACGAATAATTGCTTGCATTCTAGAAACAAAAGCAGTCCAAGCATAATCAATGTCAATGAGACTCTGATGTGAAAGAGGCTGAAATGCATCAGAAACCATGGCCTTGAAAGTATCATGTCCCAGGTAACTATTATTGATTATGAGCATCCTTTTTTGTGAGAGCTTGTCATCTGGCATGTCATGAAACGAAACCCTGAGCCAGAGAGGAGCATGATCTGAGTATGTGAAAGCATAATCAACCCATATTTTGCAAGTAAAATTATCAGAATGCTGTGGATCAACTCGATACCAGCGATCCAAGCGCGCCTGATAAGAGGAGTGTGCATTATGTTGAAAGGTACAACCAGGCTGCATGGGCTGTAATTCTTTCCAAAAATCAAGAAGACCAACATGGAGTAAAAACTGAGACCAACTCTGCCTTTCAGAGGCCAACATGTGAGTATTACCAGAAGTATTGTCACCCTGATGCGGAGCATTGTTAAAAGCACCACAAATGAAGGCATAATGTCTCCAAGGATAAGATTGCATGGCATCCCAAATCAAGCCTCTACTCCAAGTGGATTGAGGTGCATAGATAGAAGCAAATTCAAAAACCTCTCCCTAGTTGAGACACTGCACCACAAGCCATCTACCATGTGGATCATTAAAGGCAACAACTGGCTGAGGATCATGCCTGACAAGAAAGAGTACACCAGAAAAAGAAAGCTGTCCCGCATAAAACATATCATAGCCAGCAAAGTGTCCTGTCTGGCCTGCATACATATGCTGATTATGCTCTTGAAGTGCTACAATATCAGGCCAGAGTTTAGTGACATACAGCCACATCAACTTCTATTTTCTACTGTCACACAGACCTTGTACATTGAGAGTAAGGCATTTGATATTCTAAAGAGAAATATATACAAGGCAATCAAAAACTGTTCACGATTGCATGTCAATCTCAGGATCTGAAACTCTTCCCTGAGATGAAGAGACAGCCTGAGGAGAAGACAACAACGTAGCAACTTCCTCTTCTGGGAAAAGAGTGGGACATGCTGTCACTGCAGCCCATGTAATGTCAATGCCCGAATTTTCTTCAGGAATATTACCATTCAATGACGTACCATTTCAAGTGCAAGAAGGCAAAGGTCTCCTGGCTGAAAACATTTTCCTAGAATTTTGCCCAGCATCATTCAAATCCCCCCCCCCCCCCCCCCCCGTGTTGGAGAAGGTGAAGGTAGGGAAGGGGATACATATGCAGTAGAGCCTTTAGAAACAATCGGTGCTTTGCCTTTGTCTTGTGCTGCAGAAATCTGCTAATTGTTTTTATTTTTTCCTTATGCATTTTCTGCACACGTAAAGGACATCACCCAACACACACACAAAAGCACACATGCGCATACACACACACAAAAGAAACTAGGAATATGGTGTGATACCAAACCAATACGAGACTCAAAGAAGGCGGCATCTCCAACCACTTTTCATTCCGAACCATTTTCTAAAAAGAAGTCCCCTTGGCCGAGGGGATAAGGCATAGGATTGAATATATACACGAACATCAATTGAGCCACATTATCTATAATACCTCCTTGGTCTTTAAAAATTCATTGTGGCCCAATGGAGATAGGTAACCCCTTCCCCACCCCATAGAGTCATGGAAGGGTTTGGGATAACGGATGACAAAGTAGGGGACCCAAAAGGTTTTAAGAGATCACAAAGTGGAAAGGCGATAAGGAAGAGATTTTCAGGAAGGAGAGAAGGCGGAATGGGGTGGGAGGAGATGGCATAAGCTTTGTAGGTCTTTTTCTACTCATCTTCATAAGGTTGGGGAGACAGAGCTATGCTCCATCCTAGCTCCACTAGGGATGGAGATGCTAACTAAGAGGGTGGCTCTATCTACAAAAATTGTGCTTGCTAAATTGAGGACATGCCCTAGACAGTTCCAAACTGTCTAAAGAAACACTGCTTTGGGAGCTTCAAATGGTGGGACAAGTACTAGTGCCAAGAATGAGTTGTAGGTTAGAGACCTAAACAATGTTTCTTGTTGATATGAATCATCCATTATCAATGCCACCAATGTGCGAGACAACTCATTTGTGAAGGAATCTCATTGAGTCAATTCTCAAAAAACCACATAAGCAAACGGCGATGGTGAAGGTAAAGGTTTAATTTGAAAAAACCAAATGGTCGTGAACATAGATAGGGATACATTGAATAAAAGTGTTATACATCTCCAAGGATGAAAGCTGTCTCAGAATATTTACGTCACAAGACAGCGGTAATGTGTCCATCCTCTAGAGTAAGATCGGCTTGTGACCGGTCATGGAATTGGCCTTGCATACTTTAATGAGAGAAGTTGTCGCGAAGAGGAAAGCAAGAGGATTCCAAATGGTCATTAATTGCATCTTTTTGAAACCTTGTATGGTGTAAAGCATGGAGGTAAAGGAAGTTTTCATGAAAAAATACTCAAAAGCAAGAATTTTCGAACAAGTAGCATTCAAATATGTCCCTTTAGCATATGTGTTCCAACATAATGTTTTTGGACAACCTTAACCTTACTTTTCCTAGAACTATCAGCTATACAAAACAGATCTATTTTGGGGTCTCTTTTTTTATTATAGAATTACCTAAAATTTGGGATTTTGTTTCCCTTACTTCTTAATTATTTTTTATAGCTGTTTACATACTGGGTATATGAGAAATTCTTGTGCCACTGATAAGGTTGGTAGTTGTTAAGAGCATGCACTTGATTTTCCACGCCTTTCTTTTAATTTTAGAGAAGGCTTAACAAATTAGGCTTTTTTCCTGCCTAATTATGTTTTAATGAAACTATATGGACGACCATAATAGCAAGACTTGTTTTGCAATGCTGTGCTGGTCTATGATGGTGTCGTTGCTAGATATGCCATCTTAAAACCAGGCCCTGTGGAAATCTGCTACGAAACACTAAGATTACTGCCATCTTTTGCAAATACATATACCCAAGGTGTTGGGGTATTGGCATGACAGTATAATCTTGAGACAGTTTGGAAAAGCTAAGAGACGTGCATTAGCAAATACATATACCCAGGTGTTGGGCAATTGCATGACAGTACTGCAACAGCTAAGGGATCTGGATAGAAAGACATATCTGTCCTGAACTCAGATCCAGGTCACATTTCTGAATCCATGTATACATCCTGCAGCAGTATCAAAATGTTGAAACGGAAAGCATGCTGGTTTGTTTTGATGTTTCCCAAAATCATAGTATACATAGGTTTATGGAGTTGGTAAGAAGGCCTTCACCAGGATTGTGCTTGTGTGTGTCCAAACCTATAGGTCTCAACTCACATGCAGGTCGATAGTCAACACAAAACTTAAGTGCTTTTTTGTCAGAGAAAAGTACCTTCTATTAAATTTTGAAAACAACACAAAGGGTACGGTCAACGACCTGTAGTAGCTATCCGTGAGGCTTTGGCCTATAAAAGCTAGTTGCCATGCATCCTACTTCTTGGGAACCTTGGAAGCTGTGTGGAGGCCTATATAACCAATGAAATCCTTGATCCATGAAAGTGTAAAAGATTCTTGTAGGCCAAGCCTTGCGAAAATGCTCCTGCCTCTCAGCAGTCTTCCTAGAACCCTTTGTGCCTGGCTTCCAAATGGTGCATAGGGTGTAGATGGTATCATGCCAAATATTGACAAGGGTAGCCATAGGTCAAACCTATTGTCCCCCCATAAGTAGGCTGCAATTAGGAACCCAAATGTTTGAAATGGCGATACTAGCTAGTGTCCTAGACATTGTCCTCCCTCCGTGACAACTTCGGGCATCATCTGAAAGAAGAGGCAACGGCCGCCCAGCCACCAAGGAGATTATCTCTATATGAAGGTGTGTCGCCCCTCTATCAGCTAAGCCACCATACCCCATGTGAATACCGCCATATCCTTAAGAGAAGCTCACCGCCAGATCCTCTCCATCTTTAGGTCCTGTGCCCCACAACAATGGTACAGATATCTCTAGGCTCCTCTCCTCATCTGCTCTAGCCAAGGGCCAACAGGAAGGCAACCACATGCTACCAACTGAAAACCTTTCTCAGGTTGAGCTAGGTCATAGGTAGGTCCAAAAACCTCATGTGGCGTCTACTGCTCCAACAAATGTCGCTCATGCGAGTGGTAGAAAAGGGAATGTGGGGAAGTTGGTCCAAACACTTTGCTTGCACTCTAACCTCATATTTTTGCATAGCACCTCCACCTTCCTCTCAAACATCCCAGCATTCATTGCTCCTTGCCTCCCATATACCTCACTGTTTAACCCCTTTACACCCCTCCTTGTCCTCTCATCCCTCCCCATCCTCCCCTCTACCTTCTCCACATACCCCCTCACTCCCTTGCTTCCTTGCTAAAGTCCCTTTCCTCTCGCTTTTTTGTCTTGTGTGTTCGTAAATCTACAGCCTAGTCCTTGACTATATAAGTATCGATAGTAGATGTTCATGTCACTATTCCATTAGGATTTCCTCTCCACGTCTTTGTGCTTGACCTTGTTGACTCATTTGTATCCAATGACATTCTTTCCCTTAGGTGATTCCACCAACTCCTATGCCTCCTTTTTAGAATTCAGTTATTATATTCTTCTTCCATGACATTAACCCATTCCTGGATTCTACAACACCTTGAAAGTTACTTGGCTCTTGGACCTATGGGAAATAACATGTAAAGACTACTTGTGGTCTTCTACAAAGGTATGAATGGAGTGCCACCCAAAATGGTGTGACAACCTATCATGCTGATGGAACGAATGAGGTTGAGGGCCTTTATATAGGAAGAGGACTTGATTTTGCATGCATGCTAGAGCAACGTGAGGCATATTGATTAACCATGCAAACCTGTACAGGATGCTACTAGCCAGACCACCTACACAATGAGCCTTCCCGATGTGCTCCTCTCTCATAAAATTTCCTGTCAGGAGAGCTGGTGCGAAGGGCTTAATCCTCTCTCACAGTATAGGCCCCCATTACCAGGATCATCAGGCTAGCTACTTTTGAAAATGGAGAGTCCAACCCTCCCGAATAAGCCATGCTCCTTTCCACATAATATACAAAGAGTGTCTAGTAAAGTGACTCTATCAAGATTGCCTATGAGCCAACACATCACAGAAACACCCCAGAGAAAATGCCTCTGGCCCTCAGCCTCCTACCAGCAGTGTGAGCGGAGATATGAAATGTAAATGTCTCATAGCTGCCAACATGGTCTCGATAAGCAAGGCATCATGTGACACGACCTTTCACCCCCAATTTCTTGTCGTGAAAAGTCCTGTAAACTTCTGAAATCATTTCAGAAAGCAAACAGGCTCCAGAGCTGAGTGCATCAGCCAATGTAAGTCGTATAGGCAAAGGAGTTAGGTGAATACAGCACCGTACAGGACATTGTACGAGACAAATTCGAAATGAATTATAATTCAATGGTCATGGGTGTGGATGATAAATTAGATTCCTTGTATTCAGCTCTTGGACCTCTAAATTAAGTTTGTCAGAGAAGAATCCCTTTGAAATCTGCTTGCAGACTTCAATGCGCTCCCCATCAATTGTTTCTTTTTCAGAAACACTGAGAAATACGCACTAGCAAGTATGGCATGCGAAAATTGTAAATTCATTGAAAGAAATAACTCTTCTAGAAGTTTCCAAAACAAAGCAAGAAATCTATTATAGTTGCAACACCAGGATTGATAGTGTATAGTCCTACGCCGCTAATACGGTCAGATATTATTGCTGGGGCTTGCGCACATGGGCACGTGCATGTATACATATAAGTGTGCATGGAACCGCCCCACTTGGTACAAGATTGATTGGGCTTCTCTTTCCCCGCCTTAGGCAAGTCCAAGGATACGTCAAAGCTGAGGGAAGACCCTTGCAATCATGCATAAGGCCTGCAGGTCATGAATCATAGCTTGGCTCTCTCTGTGATGGAGCTCTGTCTGTGGCTTGATTGAATTTCCGAGCCTCAGATCGTGCTGAAAGTGGATGGTTTGGGTTCTTTGATCTTATTGTTCGGACTGTAAGCTCCTAAACTGTAGTTGGTGACTAGCAGTGTCTACCATCCTTTTCAATAGTTCGGCTTATAACTCAAACTCTCGAAACTCTATATCCCCTGGTAAGGACGCATCGTGTGGCATTGCCGCCCTCTTTTTCTGTATGGATCCATGGCGTTTACAGATTGTGTGGCACATGTGCAAAACTGGGTTCGCCAATTATCATCCGATTACTTTGGTTCTTGAAAGACGAGAAGAGGACCAAATAAGCGTTTTAGATTTAACCTCAGTCTTAATCAGCAATGTAAACTGGGTTCGCCAATTTTCATCCGATAACTATCGTGCTTAGAAGACGAGAAAAGGATCAAATAAGCGTTTAAGATGTAACAATCAGCAGTGTTACGAAAAAAATACGAAAAATCATGAACGTTGTATGGAATCTCGAGCGTACCCATAATTCCATTCTGCACAAGCGTACGGGCCAATGCGAAGGTGAAAAAGAAGTCCAGCTTTCTGTGTCTCCCTTATAAAGCTGATGAGGTCCAATCTTCCTTCAAAAATATACTGCAATATCATCAAAGTGAGCAGCTTAGCTCCCTGTCCGCTTTGTACCACATATAGCTAAACCGGGACGCCAAACTGTGTCACTAATTGAATTATGGCGTTTACACACCGTTCCCTGCTGAGGCTCATGCATATTCCAAAATACGTAGCTCTCGATGACGTCGACGCCACCATCCTTCGCTTTAGATATGAGGTCCGGCCACATCTGCAACAAGCAGGATGCATGAACGACCTTGTAAGATACATATATTCCGGAAGCGTAAAGTACGAGAAACTTGTCGAAGAGCGAAGCAAAACCTGTGGGGTACTCCGAGGGTAATGGATGGATGCGGATATGAGCAATTTGCGTTGTCCATTGATGAGGAGAGAGCGGCGGTCGTAGGTGACGTTTTGAGCGAAGGAAGTGGGGAAAGGGAAGGAGGAGAGGAGGAGGAGGAGGAGGCAAGGGAGGGATAGAAAGGAGCTGGGAGCCATGGATGAAGCTGGTGAGCAATGAAGAAGCAAAACGATGAAGGTGTGTGATCGAAGTTCGCAAAAAACGAAGATCACGGTTTCTGGTATTTATCCATATCATCGAAAAGCGCTTGTCGCACTCAAATTCAAAAAGCTTTGCATGCATCTCACCTCCACCGTCCGATCGTCTCATCCAACGCCCCCCTTCGCCCTCCATGCTTTTTGGGTCTACGTCCACGTCATCCTTCATCCTTCAAGCTATTATGCTAGTTTCACATTATCCTATTGTTATTTTTGAAAGGGCACTACAAGGAATTTTCGAGGAGCAGGGAGATGTTTTAAAGATAGGGGGCAGAGGGAAAAAGGAGAGATAAGGGGACATACGTGAAGGGGATTTTCAGAGAGCAATAAGTGGGGTAGGGATGGACAGCGGGGCTTTTAAGGGGGGAGTTTAGGAGGTAGGGTAGAACATGGGTAGACACTCTCGTCAGTACACGGGGCTCACACGGGGAAGCCTCTTGCACAGAGCATCAGACCGCCTCCAGCATGGAGTTATCCACATCACTTCATTGATGATACACCAGTCATGACTCTGGATGAGATCTGTGAGTGGAAAGAGAACCTTCTTCGACCATTTATTGCCACAAGGTATGTACCAGTCTATGATGCAGACTTGAGCCTCATTGGCCTTGACAGATCAAATGCAATTGGGTAGTGGGAGAGTGTAGGAGGTGAGAGGCTCGGGAAGTTTAGGAGGTTTGCGGGGTGAAAAGAGGCATGGCTGCCTCTAGGGGAGAGGAAACGGGTGTGGGTGGGGGTGAGGGGGGGGGCGGGCAGGTAGGGTAGGGTAGGGTAGGGAAGGTGTGAGGTAAGGGGTAGGGGACAGAGGGAGGTAGGCTAGGAGGGAGGTAACACGAGTACGTGAGGCACGATGGTATCTCCCTTTGACACCAAAGCCCATAAAACACTCACTACAAGTCAACCCTCACGTTGACTTTCATAAGTAAACCATAACGGTGACTTTGCAATGTTGAGTTTCTAACACTAAGGGGAGGATTGAAAGGGGTAGAGAGTGGGGAAAGGGAAGGGAAATAAACGACACTGCTCAATTGCCTCCTAGAATAGTAGTAAAGCAAGTGCTTTTGGATGCCAAAGAGAAAGCAGATGATTTCTAAAAAGGAGTTGGCCTATTAAAAGGGATGGCCTTCATAAATAGCACTTAAAACATTAAATTAATAGTTTTTTTAAAATTACACATGGAAATTCACAAAACAGCTTCAATCCTTCACTATAGCACTGCCTCTAAGGCGACAGTGCTAATTATTCATTAAGTATCAATCAATCAATTAATTAATTAATTTTATTTTTTTAATTCTCTGGAAAAAGAAAATAAAGAAAAAAGAATATAAATATTTTAATTGATAACACTACAAACATGAAGTGACGGGAGCAAGGACGAAGGTTCAGACAGAGATCAAAACATTGTGTCTCAAAATCAACTTTTCATTTTTGAAGGATTTTTTAGCTTTATCCAAAAATTAAACATAGATTTTTCAAATATAGACTAAGGAAGAAATTATGTTTCTTAGTTTTGCATTATTAGTGCTAAATTATAGTCTGAGGAAATAAACCTTTTATTGGGAAATACTAGTGCCAGAAGTTTAACTTTTGATTTGGAAAGGATTTTTGGACTCTATCCAAAAAGGAAACAATAGTTCAAAATGAATGAATATAGTGTTTAGTAAGGAAATTGAGACACTTTAGTGCATGAAAAAGTAGAGGCTCACTTGAGGCCTTATGAGAGACTCAAGGAAGATATTTTGGAATAGCAAAAAGCATACGCTGCCACCTATTTAAAAAAGTGATCTAGTGCCCATGGCAGGAGCTAGCTAAGAAAGAAGAGCCACTATATATGAGTTAAATGTGAGGTAGGAGATGAGGTCCTTTAAATAAGGACTTTCTATTGCATGTTGGTTGATGTTGAGGCCTGTGACTATTATCTACATTAAGAAGGAAAATTTAGGGTGGTTACCTCAATATGCTCATGATAAGTTAGAAAACTTGCTCAAAAGAGCAAGTTCTTTTTAGATTGACCTTCGTTGTTAAATAAACATGTATATCAAGGATCTCTAAGATTTCAAGTTCTTGATGAGAGCTCAAAACCCAACTTGATGGCCTACCTCTTATAAATAGCTAGGATAAGCCCTTAGTGGCACACATGGACCCAAAAGGACTACTAGCAAGTCCTAAAAAATGAACCTAGCTAAGTGACCGAGGAAACATAGGGACATGGGGTGAACCAACAAGATGGATAGTGTTTTGCATGTCATGATCATGTCTTATGTGATCACACATTGTAATCACATAATAAAAGGAATAGTTCATACATGTGTTATGATCCAAGGAAACTTTTTGGGATCATGACTATGTTTTCCTATTTCTAATTCTTTCACAACCATAGGATTACGGTTTAATATCAGCTCAAGCTTGTTTACACTAGGGCTTAGATGATTCATATAAAGATCTGTATTTACTTGCCTTCTTGATTTTATTGCATTATGGATTAATGGCTTTGAATAGTGAATGTTAAGAATTTTGAGGTTCCACAATTAGATCATATACTTTGAAGCTTCATAAACCTTAAAAGGATATTTATTGTGTAATTAAGTGCCAACAAGATTTAGATGCATTTCTCTAGCCGTGAGGGTCAATTAATCACTGCCTTAAACCCACACTGTTCCCAATCCACTACCCAAGTAGAAGCCTTTTGAATTCTCAATGCCATTGACTTGGCCATGATTTTATCTAGTGTGTTCTAAATGAAAATAAGTCTCCAATCCCCAAATTCTAAATGACTCTAATGTTTAGGGATTAATTTACAAGACCCAAGTTAACATCTGGGGATAGACCTCCTCTAGCATTAGAAGCATTAATTAGCTCTACCACATCTTCTCCTAATAGATCCCAAAAGGCAATGTAGAACTCAAATGTTAGACAATCAGGATGTTAAGTTAGCCATACTAATGAAAGCTTCATGGTTCGATTATTGTGAGGTATGAAACCAGAGGGCTAGACAATGCTCGCTAAGGTGGAATAAAAAGCTAGGGTCTGGGGGGTAATCCTAGATCTAGGCATTAGTTGAATGTGCCATTGTAAATGCCCATAAGAATGGTATAATGTAAGGTCCTTCAAGCATGCATGGCACACCAATAATGTGCCACATGGTGGGCATTGGGCATGGGGGGCGATCCTAGAGGGAGCTCCAACTAAGAGGAAAAAGAAAAGAGAGCTAATGCAAAAAGGAAAATTGGAAAGCTCTCGCAAGAATCCGAGGCTAGATGGAATGATCACTCATAGCCCTCATTGTTCAAGTCTTCACACTAGTATTAGAGCAAGTTTCATCACATTCTTCTGCACAATAGTTTGCCTTGTTTCATCTATGTACTACTACCAAATTCATGCACAAGTGATCTTTAGTTTGTGCCATTTACTTTGTGCTATCTATCTCCAAGGGATGGTTAATGAGACATTACGGGATTTCTTTCCACACTTACCTCTCTCAAACATGTTCAAGCCTAGATGCAGTAGCAACAGATCTACCTGTGCGTCATTGAAACGGCAGAAGAGTTTCTCTGTAATATGCAGATCTGAATTTTTTCCCAAAACATAGAATCATCACATTGCAATATTGTGATATATCTTTACAAATCCACTTGGGAAAGAGCTTTTTGAGAAGCATCGACAAGTTGTTGGTTTGACTCAGATGAAGGGCATTCCCATTAAAGGGGTGTGATGGAATGTACTGCTCAGTCCTTCTTCCATTCCCCATAATCATCATCATGAGGGAAGGCCTACTTCATGATGTTGAACTTAAGGGAAGATGTTGAGGAATGATTTCAACATCATATGTTATCATATTCACATACAATGCTAAAAGGAAAGGGTTGGAAATCCTAGCCCTAACCTTAATGGTGTTTGCATATATATTTTATTTTAACTTGATGTAGTGTATAGATAGTCATTTGTGGTGTGCTCTCTAGATATGCCCTCTCTCCTCATCTCCTCTCTCCATATTTGTTCACCGATGTGGGTCAAGATGATAGTGTTACCCTATTGTGATACTACAGCCCCATATGGGTGAATAGCTCATTGGAGCCTCAATATAATATCTTCTAAAAAAATAATGTATGATCAAACTTTAATGCCCAATATAGCCTTGATTTATGGCAGGGAAGGGGTGTGCATGGTTTGCCAAGTATATGGACATTTCTATATATGTATTCTCTTTCTCATATTGAAGGGAAATTTTAAAAATAAGCTTTCAAATGCATTCTTTGTCCTTTTAGTGTGTTTCTTCATCATTTTCTTCCCTTGTCATAGGCGTGAGTCTGCATGAAAAATTAGGCTGTCTAACCCAACCTACATCAATCAAAATTACACAGCTATCTCTTTGTCTAGTTGAATGAGGCAGTCTACAATCATAAAAGCCCTAAGGGAGACCAAACTCCAAAATCCCCAATCTAATTGTTGCTGATGCTATGTGTCATTCTAGATTTCATACCATGCCAGGAAACCTATTAGCTAAATTAGGTGAATAAGTCCAGCATTGATGATTTGCATTGAACCAAATGCATGATTATGTCAAATGGATAGATGAATGTTGCTTGTCAGTGCAATATGATGATCATATCTTTAATGTGAGAAGCCTTCTACAAATCCTATTATATAAGCCGTGGACCAATCATATCTAGAATCCTTCTACATATCCTATTATATATGCCCTAGACAATCATATTTAGAAAATACTTGCATATTTGTTATTATTAATTCCATGAAGGGTTGTAAAAATGTCATCCAAACCATTGTGTCATGAAAACCAATTGCAAATGGTGATTTTCTAAATGTGAAAATCCAAGTTGTCATTATCAATCAACCTATTATAGATTTGATGCTACAGTCCTACGTCGGGCAAAGCTTATATTATCAAGCTTTGCTTCACATGACAAGATGATCGGCACTATTTATTATAGCTTGAGGCCCCAATATTGCATTCTTGTTTTGTAAAACATGAGAGCAACTCCCAACTCCTATAAATAGGGTGATTTACTTCCTCAATGGTGACAAGTACAAAACCAAACAATGAACAAGATAATGGAGAACTCTTATTACCTAGACCAAGTGCATTCATATTACTTGAATTCCTCAATCTCAATAAATGCATGCATGCAAGAATTTGTCAAGTATTGTATCAAAGAAAGACCCTTCAAATCTATCCAAGGAACATGATAGATACAAGTGGTGCTAAATAAATTAGTCAGAATTCCAAACTCCAACTCTATCCAAGGAACAAGCTACTTTTTGTTGCTTCTTTCTTGCCAATTTTTTTAAAGATGCCCATTATTGTTGCTTATCTAGAGAAAATATCTGATGGAGTCTTTTTCAATTAGCTTTAGAATATTTTAGATTATGCTTAAGGGACATCCTTGTCTCACTAGAAGGATATATCCAATTCCATTTACTAAAAATGGATATATCTAGTACTTTTCTTGTATGCTAAAATATAGCCTAAAAGAACTTTGACCTTTTGGTCACAATCTAAAAAATGAGCAACACTGATATTTGTTTTCACATAATCCATCCTAAAATTATATTAACACTTTCCATTAAAAACTTTTGCTTCAACTTCTACAATTTGGGAGAGAAAAGTGCAATTCTGGAGCCTTGCAAGCTCAATAAAACATGAAGATGCTAGTAGTATTCCTCAACATGAATGGCGATGGCGATGGAGATGGAGATGGCGATGGAGATGGAGATGGAGATGGAGATGGAGGGAAGTAAAAAATGCCTCATTAGAAGGAAATAGTATGAGAACAAAAGATACGATTCCTAATTAAAAGGCATTAACACAAACATAAGCCCATCTCCATTCAACTCTTAACACAAGCATAGGCTCTATTGTTGCTTTAAACCAGAATGGCATGCGAGTATAATTAATTCAAACACTTTACACACCCACTTGCATAGAGTACATTTGATCCTTGGACACATGAGTAGATGAGTGCTCCTTTATAGAGGTGATATACATATATACACTACCTTGATGTTAATATTCACCATTAAAATATTAAACCAAAAAAAAATTAGCGAAATATTTTACATACCCATTTGCATAGCCTTTAATTTTGATCCTTGGACACATGAGAGGATAAGTGTTGTTTGGAGGAGTTGTAAGGTTGGAGAAGGGGGGAGTGGGAGACAAGGGTAGGACATGCTATTGGACATTGATAGTGCAAGGGCGCATGGAAACTTGGAGAAAATTGCACAAGACCACCAAACTAGAACTAAGCACAGTCCATTATGAGAAATTTATACAAGCTTGGAGATATTTTTTAAACTCTAGTTAACAAGAAACTTGGGTCAGGTTACCGAGACACGGGTTGCCCAACTCAAGTTGAGACCATGCAAGCAAGTGGCACTAGCACTTACCCGACTCTAATGAGCAAGCAATGTGCCTCTAGATTTCATGAACAGGTGAAGAGTTAGGAGAAATTGTAGGCCAATAATTAAGATTGGTCCAATAGACTAATGGGGATGAGTTAGGAGAGTAGTTAACTCGATTGTCTCACTCCAAAAAAATGTCTTGATATATAAGAGTAGCATGTGAGTTGTAACGGGATCTTTTGCCATGCTAGATCTAGTCTTGTTCTAATAGGCTAGGTGGATTTGGGTCAGAGTTGTTGTGCTCATAGATTTCCGAGTCTCAGCTGAAGCAAGAAAGAGTGAGAGGGTGAGTCTAGTGTTTTGGTGTTATAGCTATGAGTTTTTTGTATTACAATAGACTCTTGGATTAATACAATTACTTTGCATATTGAATTGTATTATATCTTTGCATTCTACTCGGATTCCTTTTGAGTAAATTATCACTATAGTTTGCGTACATTGCACAAATCCCTTTTTTAGTATTTTAATATTGACATCTTTTTTTGCACCTTGAGTGAAGTAGGAAGCCCAACAAACCAGTATTAAGAGTGCAAGAGCAAGCACCTTCCTATTGAGCTAAGCACACACCTAGACTAGGTTAGGCATAGTTTGATTACAATCCGCTTGGTGTGAGAGAAAAAGATCTCCAACATTTGGCAATCCTACTAGGGATAGACGTGCTGAAAGGTTGAGTGGGAAACTGAGTGGATTGAGTATAGGAGTTTGTAGAACTTAAAAGAGAACTGAAAAGTCTTTGTGGAATTGTAGTTCCATTTCTTGTCTAATACAACTTTAGAAAACACATAAGTCTTTGTGGAATTAAATTTCCATCACTTGACTATTACACTATTAGAGAGAGCAGATGTCCTCGAAAATGCCTACTATGGCATTGGCTTCGTGAAAATAAGCGGACTTTAAAACCGTAGGCCATGCGTAGGCATCAAATCTCCTCACAGACTCTCCTCACAACTTGTTTCAAATCTTCCACCGACTTGTAAGCATTCAACAACTCCTCTTTTTGCTCCTAGCTTTCCTCATCTTCACCATTTTGTCCAATATAGCTTTTAGCCGCCGCCATATCCTATTCAAAAATTTAGCTGGTTAGCATAAGAAGTACACGATTAAAAGAAGCAAAAAAGAAAGCTAGAGATGTTCACCTCTTCTGTTGAGTTCAAATCAAGTAGCCATGTGTGTAACATATCCTCCTTGAATTATTTTCTGCTCATGAGTCCATATAAAAGAGATCTAAGATAGAGTTTGAGTTTAATAAATGAAGTCACATAGTAATTGGCCATTGTCTTGGAAGGAAAGTGAGAGTAGGAAAGTGAGGTAGCGATAGTGAGGGATGAACAGTGAGCCGCCCCTCCTTCAAGAGTGATAGAAAGTGAGGGAATCGACAGTGACGTAAAGTGAAAGAAGCACCCTTTTCGAGGCACTCTTATCCTTGGACCACTTTTGGTCAATTATTTATTTCACCTTTTGTGTACTTTATGTTTTAGATCACTTCCCTTCACCTCTATCACTCATTTTTCCCGGACATACCTCCCAATTTGTTATGTAGAGAAATTGAGAGAGAGGGAGAAAGAGAGAGAGAGAGTGAGTGAGAGAGAGAGAGAGAGGATAAGTGTAGGAATATGGTCCATGAGGCTGAGAGAAAGAGTTAGAGTGAGAGTCATAGAGAGGGAGAGAGAGGAAGAAGAGGATGGAAAATAGATAGAATGGCAGTGGTGCTAATCTCATTTGTGTCAATCACACACTGAACTAGATCATTGCCCCCTAAAGTTAGATTGTAGAGAATTCTCCATGTGAGTTTGTACAGAATGGCACTTGTGCCAATCTCATGCAATTCATGTACCTCTTTCTTATTTTGTCAATACTACAGTCCTTTATTTTAGGATTTATAGCATAACTACTAGACCTTGAGATTTGATAATGTAATGAATAAGAATTATTTTACCTTGGACCCTAGGAGCCACTCTAATCCAAGAGAGTTTGTGGGGATTGGCACTGGTGCCATTCTCGACAATCTCAATTAGTTTTCCACTCTCATTCTATGCACTCTCTATCAAGATGGCACTCTCTATCGGAATGGCACTGGTGCCATTCTCTATCAGAATGGCACTGGTGCCACTCTCATTCTATGTCTATGTCAGTGTTAAGTAGATTGGCAGCAATGCTATGCTGATAGGGAAGATGGAAACAAATGTAGGACATTTATGCATAACATTTTTGAGAGATTGGCACACTACCCCACTATCCACAAACTCTCATGGATGAGAATGGCACTGGTGCCAATCTCATTTGTGTTAGTCACAAAGAGAATCAGATCAGTGCCCACTAAAGTTAGATTGTAGAGATTTCTCTATGTGAGTTTGTATAGAATGGCACTTGTGCCAATCTCATGCAATTCATATACCTCCTTCTTCTTTTGTCACTAGACCCTCGTAGCCATCATAATCCATGAGAATTTGTGAAGAATGGCACTAGTGCCAATCTCCACAATCACAATTAGTTTGCCACTCTCATTCTATGTCTATGCTAGTGTTAAGTGTGAAGATAGTGGGAGAGAAGGAAGGAGTCTCACTCGCGGCTTTCTCACCTACACAATGGGGGAATACACACAAAGGTGGAGGTTGAAAACAATTTTCCTCTTCTTAGTTGTGTAAGCCAAAAAGAACTCTAGTACAAAGAAATAGGAGAACCCTATATGTGGGTCTCAAACCAAACTCAACTAACTAAGGTGGCATACTAGCTGAGCCACGAACTAGAGTACATAAGGATAGCTCTCATCCAGCTATTATTCATGGGCGGTGTAACAACCGCATCTGCAGCTAACAAGTCGGTGACATAAATGCACAATGGTCACCCTGGCATATCACGAGTAAAGCTCAATATCTCAACACTCCCCCTCGAGCTCAATCCCAATTCCTACACACCAAGCAGGTCTCTGAACTTGTGCAGCTTCTTTGTGCCCAATGCCTTCGTGAATATGTCAGCTACCTGATCCTTTGTGCTTGACATAAACTAGATCAATAAGACCTAGTGAAACCTTCTCCCACACATAGTGATAATGCACCTCAATGTGCTTTGTTCTAGCATGATAGATTGGATTATTTGCCAAGTGTATACTGCTCATGTTGTCACAATAAATGACAACTGGCCCATCTGTAGAGTGATGCATATCATAAAGTAGCTTATGCAACCAAGCTACCTCACATGCAGCCATTGCTACACCCCTGTACTCAGCCTCTATGCTCGACAAGGCAACTGTAGGCTATTTCTTGCTGCTCCAAGTGACTGCAGCACTCCCACAAGAGAATACATATCCACTGGTAGATCATCTATCAAAAATACTACCAGCCCAATCAGCATCAGTGTATCCATGCAACTATATCTAAACCCCAGCCTCATAAAATAGTCCATACTGCAATGTGGACTTCACATACATGAGTATGCATCTAGCCGCATCCAAATGTGGTTTCCTTGGAGCCTACATAAACTAACTTACCAATCCAACAGCATAGCTCAAATCTGGCCTGGTAATAGTCATATAAATCAAACTTCCTACTATGCATCTGTACATAGTAGGGTCTTCCAGAAGCTCACCTGCATCTACGCTCAACTTCACATTCTACTCGAAAGGAACTGAAATAGGCTTACAGCCTGTCATCCCATATTTGGATAGCATGTACAATCCGTACTGCCTCTACAAGAGCTGTATCCCACTTGGTGATCTAATCACCTCAATGCCCAAGAGATAATGCAGCTCTCCCAAATCCTTCATCTCAAACTTCTGCTTCAATAGCATTTTCACATGGAGGATATCTTCATCACTATCACCTGTGACGATCAAATCATCAACATAAATGACAAGCAGCATAATACCTTTCTCTGTTTTTCTCACATAAAGTGAGAAATCTACCTTGGAAATCTGAAAGCCTATAGTGACAAGATACTATTCTATCTTGTCAGACCATGCCCTGGGTGCTTGCTTCAAGCCATACAAGGCTTTCTTCAACCTGCAAACAAACTCAGGATGAACAACATGAACATAACCTGGTGGCTGCTCCATAAAGACCTCTTCTTGTAGATCACCATGCAAGAAGGCATTCTTTGCATCCATCTGATGTAAAGACCATCCCTTTGATGCAACCATAGCAATCACTGCTCTTACGGTTGCCATCCTTGTAATCAGACTGAATGTTTCTTCATAATCAATGCCATATGTCTGTGCATACCCCTTGACAACTAATCTTGCCTTGTATCTGTTCACAGAACCATCTGCATTGTGCTTGACCTTATAAACCCACTTACAGCCAATTGCATTCTTGTCTTTAGGCAAAGGCACCAATTCCCATGTAGCATTTGCTTCCAAGGCATCCATTTCTTCATCCATGGCTTTCTCCCATTTTTCTTTTCCCATGGCTTGCTCAAAAGAAGTGGGTTCTGGTTCCTGTATCACTTTGACCATATAGGCATAGTGAATGGCTATAAATCCATCATATTTCAGCCTATCCACAGGATATCTAGCTCTGGTAGACCTGTGCAAAATAGGCTCACTTCCAGGTGCTCTCAAAACATCCTTGGTCTTCCTTACTCTAGGTGTAACAACAAAAGGAGTACCCAACTCATCATCAATGCTGTGTTCTGAGCCACTGGATTCACCATCCACATAAGAGTGACCTGCATTCACATCAAACATGGGCTGATCTATCTTCTCTTTTCCTTTTTGTGATACCTGCATACCACTATATGTATTGCTTTGAGGAGATTCTCTTGATCTCAATCTGCCTGTCCATGGCGAAGTATGTGAACCACTACTAGAGGACACTACAAGTCCACTAATATTTTGTAATTGCTGCTGTGAATTCTGTGCAGCATTACCATTTTGTGCATCTACATCAATCATCACATTTACTGGTTTATACCAGCTGCTCATCTCATCAAAAACAACGACTCTGCTCACTGTAAACTTACGAGTAGAAGGGTTATAGCATCTATACCCTTTTTATTGCAGAGAATAACCAATAAAGATGCACTTCTTAGCTTTCGGATCCAACTTGGACCTCAACTCATCTAGCACATGAACATAGGAAATGCAACCAAAAATTTTCAAATGAGAAATATCTGGTTTCCTACTAGTATACATCTCCTCTGGCGTCATGCCATGTATTGCTGCAGTGGAAGTCCTGTTCATTATGTAAACTGTTGTAGCAACTGCTTCAGCCCAATAATAATATGGTAGGTCTTTTTCATTTAGCATGGCCCAAGATACCTCTCCAATATGCCTATTTTTCCTTTCTGCAAGTCCATTTTGCTGTAAGGTATGACTGCATGAATATTGTTGCTTTATGCCATGCTCCTGTAAGAACCTTGCAAACTCATTTGAGAGGTACTCTCCCCCTCCATCTGACCTTAGGCATTTTATTTACAGGCCTGTCTCTTTTTCAACCATAGCTTTGAAAGCTTTGAAGTGCCCAAACACTTCACTTTTCTTTTTCATAAAATACATCCAAACTTTTTTGCTGTAGTCATCAATAAAAGTGATAAAATAATGACAACCTCCAATAGATGCAGCTTTAGTAGTCCACACATCAGAGTGGATTAATTCCAATGGCTTCTTACTCTCTTAAACATGCCTAGGAAATGGTTTCCTTGCTTGTTTTCCAAATTGACAGGCTTCACATACCTTATGCATTTCTGCAACCTTGAATTTAGGCAATCCTGCAACAATATTTTGGGCCTGCATTGATTTAAGTCACTGTACATTAACATGACCAATGCATTTATGCCAGATATCAATATCTGCAACTACACCGGTCCCATGTGCAAACATTGCTGCACTCAATTCAGGCGTGTCCACATCCAACGTAAACATCCTGCCCTTCTTCTTTCCTTTTGCCATCAAGTGACCATTATTTTTCATATCCTCAACAAAGCATCCATGAGGATTAAATTTGACCTGCAAGCCCTGCTCAACCATTTGACCAACAGAAACCAGGTTCGTGGTGATGTTCGGGATATGAAATACATCAGACATGTATTTCTTTTTCTCATCCTGCATGGACAAAGGAATTTTACCAATCTGCACAATAGGATGTTTAGTATCATCACCAGTCTCCACAAATCTTGGTCTTTCCATTTTCCTTGCATCCTGCATCCATTCTGCATGACTTGTCATGTGGTTTGACGCACGTGAGTTAACATACCATAATCATTGCTTTCTTCTACACTTGTCATAGAATTGGTCATGTGTTGCACCATAAACAGATGCTTATTTCTGTCATCACCCTGTCTACTAGAAGATGCATCATTTCCTTGCTGCAATTTTCCATTCATGATGTCATTCTGCTTTTTGTAGCAGTCTTTAGCCATATGACCCATTTTACCACAATAGTAGCATTCAACATTGCTGTTTGCATTTTGACCTCTCTGCCATCCACCATGGCCTCTTTGGCTCCCCTCGCCTCTAGAGTTACCACGTCCTCCATAGGACAGGTTTTCTTGAGTTTGCTACATATTTTGATTTCTACCATGGCCTCCAGATCAGCCTCCTCTACCTCTGCCTCTACCTCTTTTAGCATTTGAGTAGAACATAGTTTCTTTTGAAGTTCCTCCTAAAGAAGATGCACCACCATTTCTCTGCTCTTCAAAAATTAGAAGAGCAAACAACTCCTCAAAATCAGGAAATTTTTCACGGACGGCAATGGATGTCCGAAACTATGCATAATCCTTTCCTAGACCATTCAATGTCATAGAAACTAAATCATCATCTTCCACTGGCGACCCAATGGAAGCAAGTGCATCTTCAATTTTCTTCACCTTCATGTGGTAGTCATTGATGCTCATATTTTCTCTCTGTACATTGTGCAACTCCTGCTTGAGCTGCATTTTCCTGGCTTCTTGCATATTTGTGCTGTACATTTTTGCCAAAGTATCCCATGCCTCCTTTGGCATACTTGCATCTTGAATATGCACAATCATAGAATCCGAAATACTGATAGACAGCCAATACATAACTTTTCTTGCTCTCTCATGCCATCCTTTAAATGCCTGCATTTCCTGTTGATTGGGAACATTAGGAAGAACTGATTCTTCTTCATTTCCTGTAATGAACTCCCAATAGCCTTTTCCCATAAGGAAATTCGTCATTCGAAACTTCCATGCTTGGAAGTTGTTCTTATCAAGCTTTTTAGTGATAATCTGTGAAAGAGAATCAGACGCCATTATAGAACACTGCAAAAAATTCTATCACTACAAAAAACACAGCTTCTGCCTCACACATGTAAATCTACAAAACTGTCGAAAGTGGTATTTGACCACACAGTCACTTCCTAGTGACGATTTTGCATGAACAGGCAACAAGGATGATTCTGTAACTCCCAATATTTTGAGAAGAAGGATACTAGCTTGTCAGGATTTATGGATTATGCAGAGTATTTCCTGTTTGGGCTTGAGTACGAGGTGTCGGTTTCGGTTGTGAATTCCATAAAGCACCAAGTCAATATGTGTATAGAACCTTGACTCTTTCCTATGTCAATGAATTGGTACACAAATTTGCTACTATGTCAAAACATCCGGCAACATGTGCATATCTCATGCTATTCCACATGCACTCAAAGACTCCAATGTGCAAGGATGAGGTACAGAAAGAAAGATTGTGGGAATATAATTATTGGATTCTTGCAGGTCAGCACTCAATACTTGCAGCAAAATTTTTCTGGAAAGTGCACCACAAGGAGAGGTGTTTGCTGCTGCAAGGAAGAGCTTCTATACAAGGAGGAAGTCATGCATTATTGTCAATGCTCCCGTCGGTGTGAGCAAGATATCATCAATGGCTAACATGGAGGCTCAAAGAGTTCTAAAGACCAGCCATACATTGATATCTTGCAGCATTTAAGGTCCCAATGGACTGCGTTTGGACAACCAAATAAGCCAGCCCCAGGACTTGTAAAAGGTCATGCAGATTGCCAAAATTGGGATGTAAGTATTCCTCTCTTTTTATTGCTATATTTGTTCATGAAATTTTCAAGTATATTTTTCAATTCAAGTTACAAGTTATTTTGGAGATTGGATCTAGTTATTTCACAAAAGAGAGAGTTGTACTAGTGTCATTTTTCATAGAGAGACTCATGAGAATGGCACTAGTGCTACCCTCTCTTAAGTGAGAATAATCAAATTGTCATCAATTTTGAAAGAATGTTATGGATGTCTGACTCGATCTCATCTATTGTATGTACTATTTATGATTTTCTTTTTAGAATTTTGTGTCCATTGCAAATGTGTTAATGGGTGCCAACTTCGCCACCAAAGACACCCATATGGTGACCTATGAGGACGACATATATGAAAAATGGATACCAATTTTGAGATCAGTGCAGGAGAGAGGTCGTCAACCAACCATAACATATATGAGACACTTGTTGGGATTGGATGATGACAGTGTGAGAAAGATCCAAGAGGAGATAGAGTCGGGCAACATTGTACTCATCAAGTCCAGGCAAGACAACAAGGAAGTTACCGACATGGCTCAAAGGGCATTGGGAATGAAGCAAGACAAAGCACTTACAGAGGAGCTTATGAAAGTATTCACCTCATGACACACGGGATAACTTTGTAGGGTATTTTGGTATTACTTCCGTTGCTTTTCAAAGATTTCGTGGAATTTGCGAGACATGGCTAAAGGAAAAGCTATAGGTTGGCAGATCAATGCCTGAATTCCCACTAGCTATAATTAGCTATGCTGAATGGTTAATAGAAGCAAGAAATGATGATAGTGTCAAGTCAAAAAAGTGCTTTCCATGGACGGACTCTCTTGTCAATATGGAAATGGAAGGTGATGAGTTTTTTTCACGACACTTTCTAGATGGACTTGCAATCAGCTTGTGTGTGCTTGACACTACACAAAGATTTGCAAAAAACATTGATTGGAATAAAGCTACATTTGGGAAGTTAATTAAAGGTGTAATGCGGTCCACACTGTCTCCATCATAGTTTGTTCTTTTGTCATTATTGAATATGACAGAGATGGCCAATCTTAAGAATGCCATTGATAAGTGTTCAATTTGGAGTCAAAGATTTGTGTGTGTTATTCACACAGAAGATGAGGAGCTAATGGGTCTGAGTGAAACATTTGGCATTTTGACATTCTTGAGCTCAGATGGTGGATATGCCGGATTTGATCACCTCTTGCAAGTTGCCAAGCCCTACAACATACTTGAGGATAATATCATGGTTTCATGTGATATCGACCCAATGCATTGTTATGTTTCTTTTTCCAAAGTCTATGAATTGAATTTATTTGCACCGATCTATCAAAATTTGGAGAGTGGCACTAGAGCCATTCTCTGATGAGATTAGTGCATTTTCTCTGCCACTTTTTATGAGTTTGTGGAGAAGAAGATAAAGGTTATTTGCAATGCATTTTTTGTTGCACTTTAAGTGCTTCATTGAGAACTTATTGATGTGGTGATAGGGTATAGTACTTTGTACAGTTAGAACTTTATGTCGAAAGTGACATTTTCCTTTACTTCATAGGGAGAATGGTGCTGCTACCATTCTCCATATTCTTAGAGGGATAATTTCATGACAATTACATTGTATATAATGAATGCATTTCTTGGATTATACTCCACAAGAATTATTGATGCATGGAAGGAGAGAGGGACACAAATGAAAACATGACACCGAAAATGTGTACATTGTTTTAATGGTATCAGGAGAGAGCAACTTTGAGGTCAATAAGGATGTTGGAATGAATGATGCAAGCAAGGAGAGAGAGATAATTAATACGCAAGAGAACGTGCCACTGGAAATGGGGACAACTACAAGCAACCTCATTGGCAATATATTTTTGGAAGTGGTGTCAATAGCTAGCGAGTGTGAGGTCACCTCAGATCTTGGTGATGTTAAAATCAGTGACGCTTTGAAGAAGAAAGCGAAGACAACTACTAGACAATAAAACATGCTATTAGAATTGTGGACAACTACAAGCAACTCCAATAGTAATGCACTTTTGGAAGTGGTGTCAAGAGCTAGTGAAAATGAGGTAAAATTGCATCTTCGTGATGTGCCAAACATAACAGAACAAAGCGCACAAGGGAGCTTGGAGGAGTCAAGGTGTAGCAACTTGGCGGACAGTCCAGATGTAATCCATCCAATTCCATCATCCTGGGATAATGACTATGATATTGGACAAAAATTTCTTACTATTAACACGTTGGTTGTTCAAGTCGCCAATACACACATCTGTTATGTATGGCCACAATAGTTATATGGTTTTTCGACCAGGGTGCATTGAATTTCAAAGGATCTTGTTACAAAAATTTAATGTAGGTATTTGGTCAACAACAATGGAGCATAATGTCATTGAAATGGTAGAAAATCTTCAAATATATGCAAAGGAAAACCTCCCTTTCTTTGTGATATGGGCTAAGCAAGGATGCTACTCTTACAGTAAGAGGAGGATAAATAGGCCCGACAAGGTTGGTGTTGAGGCTATGTTCAAACCCTTAGCAAAACTATCGAAGACATTTGGATGTGATGCTAGGAGGACAATAGTTATTGATGACTCTCCATACAAGGCTTGTATCAATCCTCCATCAAATTGCATATTTCCTCTTATGTTTAATGTGCAAGACAATGAAGATAACATTCTACTAGGTGAATTGACGCCTTACTTGCTACAACTTGAAGTGGTCAATGATGTGTGCGTCGTGATTGAGAGTAATCGGTATGGGCAATTACTGGTGGTGGAGGGCCATAAAGATTTCAACCTCATCCAGGAAGTTCTTGAAGAATGGAGTGATCAAAATCATCAATGGTCAATAACAAAATATAATACAGGAAAGCTTCCTCCTATAGACCAACTAAGGGTGAGGGTTAGATGTGATAAGAAATAATTAGAGGGCGCATTCCATATGCCAAGTCATGGTGGTGGTGAATTCTTTCCTCAACTTAACATGTCACAAATAAATATGCTAAGGACTGCTCCACCCATCGATAGTATGAGTGCTATGCAAGCTTCTCATATGGCTATAGAACTAGGGTATAAAGGTTGGTAAGGCCTTTCTAAAGAGACTTCTAAATGCATATTTTCCATGAAGGTACATATGCCAAATTTTCAATTGATTTTGTCTCAAGTTATTGTAATGTTTTTTATGCTAATTGGATTGTCGTTTGCCATATAGATAGATATACTTTAAAATCTTGTCTAAGTATGTACGTATCAGGACATGATCCTCTTAGAACACCAAAGTTTCCTATCCCCATTAAGGAAGTCTTTTGGACTAAGTAGAAAAATTCGAATTCATGATTTAAAAAAATCAGAAAAATCGCTCGAATGATTTGAATGGAAGAAAAAATCAATTAAAAAAATAGTGACACGTCACATTTTTTATATAAATCACCACATCATCACCACATATTCGTACGCATAACTTTTATTCGTATGAATAAAGTATTCGTACGAATAAACTTGTATTAGGATGAATACGTTCCTTCGATTTTGCATATAATCTCATTGTTTGCCAATTTTACTTATCTCACGCTTGGTTCCTCAGTCGAGCATAAGAGATCTAAAAAGGAAAAGAAGGAGAATGGTCCTCAAGGTTGTGAAAGTAGTGTGAAAGGTCCAAAATAAGATAGATTTTTGTTAGGGAGCTTTAGGATCTCATTCTAAGTTCCTGAGTTCTCTTGTTTGAATTTTGGTTTTGGTCTTTTCTTTTTTGTGTCTATGAAATTTGTTTGTGGGAGTTTTAAGATTCCTTGAGATCTCTTTGGTGAGTCCTTAGATCTCTTGTGATAAATGGGCTTGTTTTTGTGTCTATGAAATTTATTTGTGGGAGTTCTAAGATCTCCTTATTGAGTTTCTTAGATCTCATGTGAATAGATTTTTGTACGTGGGAGTTCTAGGATCTCTTTGGTGAGTTCCTTAGATCTCTTGTGATAAATGGGCTTGTTTTTGTGTTTATGAAATTTGCTTGTGGGAGTTCTAAGATCTCCTTGTTGAGTTTCTTAGATCTCATGTGAATAGATTTTTGTACGTGGGAGTTCTAGGATCTCTTTGGTGAGTTCCTTAGATCTCTTGTGATAAATGAGCTTGTTTTTGTATCTATGAAATTTGTTTGTGGGAGTTCTAAGATCTCCTTGTTGAGTTTCTTAGATCTCATGTGAATAGATTTTTGTACGTGGGAGTTCTAGGACCTCTTTGGTGAGTTCCTTAGATCTCTTGTGATAAATGGGCTTGTTTTTGTGTCTATGAAATTTGTTTGTGGGAGTTCTAAGATTTCCTTGTTGAATTTCTTAGATCTCATGTGAATAGATTTTTGTACATGGGAGTTCTAGGATCTCTTTTGTGAGTTCCTTAGATCTCTTGTGATAAATGGGCTTGTTTTTGTGTCTATGAAATTTGTTTGTGGGAGTTCTAGGATCTCCTTGTTGAGTTTCTGAGATCTCACGTGAATAGATTTTTGTATGTGGGAGTTTAGGATCTCCTTGTTGAGTTCCTTAGATCTCTTGTGAGAAATGGGCTTGTTTTCGTGTCTATGAAATTATTAAATTAGTTTGTGGAAGTCCTAAGATCTCCTTGTTGAGTTCCTTAGATCTCTTGTGGGAATTTTTGTATGTGGGAGTTTTAGGATCTTCTCGTTGAGTTCCCTAGACCTCATGTAAGAAATATGATTTTATTGTGTTTGTATTCTCACACTTTCTTTGAATGAATATGTAATATTGTTTCAATAGAATGTGAAAGAATACAAAGAGTTTTAAAGTGTACGAATTGAAAGTTTTAAAAGTTATTAGAAGAGTTGTCTCATTCTTACACTTTCTTTTGAACGAATATTTAATTTTCTTTCTATAGAATGTGAATTATTTTAAAGGATATGTGTTGTTTTTTTTAAAATGTGTATTGCAATATGTTTCTATTGTATACTCAAATTAGTTTTTTTTGCATTTTGTTTTTGGCAACTTCAAAAGCATGGTACGCAGCAAGATTTGGTCATACGTGATGGAGATACGAAAAGTACATGCCTCGGTCTCTTTCTTGTAGTATAAATATTGTGGACACAAATTCATAGGTGGTTCTACTCGCATCAAGCAACATTTTCTCAGAATAGACAGTGACATTGGAACTTGCACATGCACTCCGTTTGATGTTCTTCCATTATGCAAATTGTATTTAGAGAAATTGTGCAAATCAACAAGATGTGAGCACTGAGGTTGATGAGACGGTTAAAGGAGAAGCACCAATAAATGCGAGGAGTGTATCCATACATGAAGCTGATGTAGATATGCTAGCAAGCAAGTCGCAAGTGAGTTTTGATGCGACTAATGTCTGTTAGGTAAAGAAGACAAAAAAGGGAGAACAATCTTCTATGGAGGATGGATTTCTTCGACAACAAGTGCATGAAGAGCACTTAAGATGGACAAAAGCATTTGTTAAAAATGGTATACCATTTAATGTCATGAGAGATGAGATGTTTCGTAATGCCTTGAAATCATGTGCTAGACCAGGATTTATTTTGCCAGATTATAATAAAATGCGTACCGATCATCTTGATAGAGTCAAACAAACTACGGTGGATTGCTTGAAAAAAAAGATATTGGACTTTATTCCTATATATGGGTGCACTCTTGTGTTTGATGGATGGACTAGCAAGCAGGCAAGACCCTTGATAAATGTAATGTGCATTACTCCCAAGGGAACTATGTTTTTGGAGAGTATTGATACGTCTCTAAAAGAAAAAACTTCGGCATGTATTGTAAAAACATACGAAAGAGCAATCCGCAAAGTTGGTGGCAGTGAGAATGTTACTGCATTAGTAACAGATAATGCATCGAATTACAAGACCGCAGGTGAGATGGTCATGGCAAAGTATCCCACTCTGACATGAGTGCCATGTGGCGCTCATACTCTCAACTTATTGTTGAAGGATATTGGACAATTGCCATATGTGCAACCAGTACTACAAGATGCTAACATTGTAGTGAGTTTTATAAAGAGTCATCAATACTTGCATGCAGTATTCAGAGAGCACTCTATGAAGCAACTCAAGCAATTTTGTCAAACTAGATTTGCCACTTCTTTTCTAGTTCTTGCTAGATTGTTGGAAGTGCGTTAAGCTTTAGTCGAGACTCTTGCTAATAGATGATGGGCGAATTGGCTAGAAAAAAAGATGCAGTATGCAATACGAGGCTCTAAATGTGTACATCTTGTACAATCATCTCTATTCTAGAAAAATGTCGAAAGAATAAAAGAAGGTGTAGAACCATTTGTAACAGTATTGAGGATGGTCGATGCTGATGCCTTTGTTATGGGTAAAGTCTATTGGAAGATGTCAGAAGCAATACGACAAGAGAATGAAGGAGATGGGAATGTATCTGCTTGTGCAGATAGATTGTGCATTTGTGGTGCAAGCGAAAATACGGGAGATGAAAACTGGTTTGCGCGTGCGGTAGGAGGCACAAAAGATGTGGTGAAATGTGATCGTGCATGTGGCGGGAAATGTGAAAAAGGAGGAGGAACTTCTAGGTATGAAAGATCTTGGAAAAAAGGGATACATGGTTCAACATGTTGTGGTGGATACACTAGTGCATACGTGTGGCATGGCTGCAGTGGTGCTTGTGGCTGCATTGGTGGAATGCAACATATGACTGGGGACGTGGGTGCATTGGTACTTGTGGTTGTGGTGGATGTAATGCAGCATCTGACTGGGGGTGTGGGTGCATTAATGCTTGTGATTATGGCTATGCTTGGGGGCATGGGTGCATTGATGGAAGGGAGGTCGAGGCAGCTCCTTTGCCTTTGTAACCTCACCACGCATTCTTGATGTACGTGACCCTGGCATCTACAGCAAGACCCTCCCACTTTGTGTCACATGAGTTTATGTCTCGATCTATTTGACTGAGGCATCATCGGCCCTCCATCACTAAGTGGTACAAATACTGGTCTATAGACTCTACTATGAAAACATCTAGAAATCAATCATGCAAGGTCCTCCCTCCATGCTTTGCCATTATCCTCACCAAATTTTGTACACCACTTTCACCATTTTGGAAAGCTGTCTCAATGATGTCCTAATTGACATTCATTAAGAAGTGTACATTCTCATTTTTCAGCACCTTCCTCTGAGACTTTGTGAGATCAAGTTGTTGACACTTCCTCTTCTCACCTGCGTGAGCCATCTCATATGCAGTAAGCTTCGACCCAGAATTCAAAAAAGAATTCAGTGCCAGGTGCAATAAGAAAATCAATGCAAGTAGTCTAAGAAATTACTTAGGTATAACCTCTCAACTCAAGCTCAAGCCTCAAATCATGTAACATACTATAGAAAATCAAAACACAAAAAATGACCTAGGTGTAACCTAATCGTGGACTTCACCATCTAACACTAGGATTCAACTGCAACACACAACTATCAAGGGACAATTGAGTGCCAGACTAAGTGTCTAAAAGCACATCGCATGATTTCTAACTTAGGCTACAACACACAACTATCCAGGGACAGTTGAGTGCCAGACTAAGTGTCTAAGACAATGTCACATGATATCTAACTTAGATTGCAACACACAACTATCAATGGATAGTTGAGTGCCAGACTAAGTACTTGAAAACATCTCTAAACTTAGCCTTCAACACACAACTCTCAAGGAAGAGATGAGTGCCAGAATAAGCATCTATGAAAACATCACTAAGCTTGGATTGTAACACACAACTCTCTTAAGAGGGATGAGTGCCAGCCCAAGAGTTCCTACAAACAAACATTTTTATACAAACTGAGACTGCAACACACAACTCTCTTAAGAGAGATGAGTGCCAATCTCAGGTTAATTAAAATCGCAAATTAAACAATTTCAAAAGACTACAACACACAACTCTCCTAAGAGAGATGAGTGCCAGTCTTAAACAAAACAAGAGAGAGAGAAACATTGATTACTAATGAAAGACTATAACAAAAGTAAGGTGCAGTAAGGTACCTATGACGAGAGCTGGTAGGTATGGAAGTAAGCAAGAGGTAGCAGGTAGGCAACCAAGAGGTGGCAGGCAGGCAAGCAGGTGGCTCAAGAATATAGCTAGATGTATTCATACGAATACCAAAAATAACAATTGTTTCAAATTTATACTATATTTATTCATACAAATAACATCATTTATTCGTGCGAATAAAGGTTTATTTGTACGAATAACCTATTTGTATGAATAAATTAGGAAAAATTGTTGGATTTGTTTTAATTCGGGAAAATCGTGATTGTTTGCGTTTTTTCGAATCGAAAAAAAATTTTGAGCGAATTAATGCAACTTAGCCTTTGGATAAAAAATGTGGATTTTAAGGTGCATGAGTCAACTATTACAGGCACTAGCCATGGCATATTTGTGCATGATTTCATTAAGATAGGGACTTCTATTCTCCATTATGGAGGTGACGAATATGTGTATTGGAAATAATTGTGTGAGGTTAACGACTTGCCACAGTTTGGAGAGAGTTTCAATGACCTCACTGGCTATCTAGAAGAGGGGTATAACTTTACAGATGTCGCTACCTTCGGGCAGAATGAGGAATCTGACCCATACTTTTGGTCGCAGTGCACAAAACCTATGCACAAGTTTGAGGAAGCATTTAAGGATAATTGGGGAGCAACCCATGAGAAGAAGGATGTAGTAGTCGGAGCTTTTTGGTACAAAAAAACATCCAAGAGAGTCTGCAATTACAAACTGCTACATAAGAGTCCACAAACATTTGTGTACTCTCATCTAGTAAGAGCTATTAAGTTCCAAATGCAACCTGTGCCACAGTGAAAGAAGGGCAAGAGTGTCTTCAAATTGGATTTAGACACGAGTAAGCACATCTTGGGGTGTCTTAGAGCAGTGGACGAGGATGATTGAGATAGAACTAAGAAAATGTAGTCTCATTGCAAGGAAACAATCTTCCACTTATCCTAGAAAATGTACTTGAGACTATGCTTATTTTAGTAAAATGTATTTGAGACTTTCTTTTAGTAAATCCCAAACTAACCACCACACTTGTTTTTGTAAATCCCAAACAATAAATCCCATGCTTGTTTTTAGTATATTCCAAACCACCACCATGTTGGTTTTATTAAATTGTTTTTGTAAATCCCATGCTTACTTTTAGTATATCCCAAATAACCACCACGTTGGTTTTATTACATCTCATAGTTACTTGGTTTTAGTATATCCCAAACCATCACCATGCTAGTTTTATTAAATTATTTTTGTAAATCCCAAAGGATAAATCCCATGCTTGTTTTTAGTACTAGTTTTATTAAATCCCATAACGAATCCACACATCCAAAAATCCATTCATCTTGTAATAATAGAAGAAAACCACCGCACTAGTGGCTGTAGATATCCTAGTGCAACTAACCATCGCACTGGTGACCACTTATAAAAAATACGACATTTTGCAGCTGAAGGAAATTCCAAACTCCCAACTATCTTATCAACCTCTATATAGCAAGCATCTCCTAGCTCTTTAGGTAGTCTAATGAACTATCGCAAACCTCTTGACACACTCGGATCACCAACTACTTGCTTGTCTCTGTCGACTTGTACACCCATAGTAACTCCTCCTTTTGCTTAGGGCCCTCTTCATCCTAGTATTTGTGCTCTATAGAACTTTGTGCCTCCATCATATCTTGCCAAAGGAAACCTACATCATGATCTTGACAACTACCTTAAAGGAGCAGGAAAAATAGAAAGAAATCAATATTCAAGGTCTTTGTTGCTTGTGACTCCAAGTAATACCCCACCATCGAAGCATGTCCTCCTTGTAGATATTTTCCTCCTTCTTCTCTGGGTCTGCTTTTGCGAGGAGGTCATCCAACATCGTTCTCAGATAGAACAAAAACATTCCAAAGTCTTTGTGTCTGCAGTGTACTTAAAGAGGGAGAGAGTTCATTGAGCCTGGACCATCTCATTCTTCTTTCATACAACAGACTAATCAAAATCTTTCAGTCTCACATTAGCTGTCTAATTGAAATCTTTTATCTCACATGATGGTCCTTGGCATGTCAAAAGACACTATCTAGTCACATAGCTGAGAAAACATTGCCCAAGTAAACTCTGGAGAAGATTAATAATTCAATAGATTACATCTCAAAGACTCCTTTCCTTCAGATTACATGTCAAGGACTCCTTTCCTTTAGGGGGCTAGCTCCACATTGCTTTGAGTAGGTCACCTTTTTGAGCTCCCTGATTGCAGGTTTAGCCCTCCTTGCTCCTTTCCCAAAGGGGGCTAGTTCCTTCCTTCAGGGGCCTGGCCCCTCCCTTCATGTCACTTCCTCTTTCCCTGATTTGAGCT